>NW_006922346.1:365280-386013 GCF_000298275.1 Orycteropus afer afer
TAACAACAACAACAACAAAAGTTAAATTTTTATGTGCTTCCAAAGACTTCTCCAAAAGAGTCAAAAGAGAACCTATAAATAGGGAAAAAATATTTGGTAGTGACATATCTGACAAGGGACTTATCTCTAGAATTTATAGAAAACTCCAACATCTCAATAACAAAAAGATAAATAATCCAATTAAAAAATAGGCAGAAGACATGAATAGACACTTCACCAAAGAGGATATTCACATGCAGAAATTTTCGTGATCATTAACCATTAGAGAGGTGCAAATCAAAACAACAATGAGATACCATCTTGCCCCAGCACTAGTAACAAAGTTCAACAAGAAACAAAATAACAAATGGTGACAGGGATGTGGTGAGATTGGGACTTTTATACACTGCTGATGGGGCTGTAAAATGGTACAACCACTGTGGAAAGCAGTGAGATTTCTTAACAAGTTAGATTTAGAAATACTATTTGACCCAGCCATTCCATTACTAGATATATATCCTAAAGAAGTGAGTCTCATGACAAGAACAGACATATACAAAGCCATGTTGATTGCAGCTATTTACAATTGCTAAAAGATGGAAACAACCTAGCTGTTCATCAACTGAGGAATGAATAACCAAACTATTGTGCATACACACCATGGAATACTGTGCAACACTAAAGAATAACCTAGAATCTGCAAAACACCACATAACGTGCATGAACTGGGAGGACATTATGCTGAGTGAAATAAGTCAATCACAGAAGGACAAATACTGTATCAAACCCTTATTGTAAAAGTCAAGGAAAAGACTTATACATGGAAAGAAATTTTCTTAGTTGGTTACCAGGGGTGGGAGGGAAGGGTAGGGAACACTGTTAGATACGTAGAGATAAGCATTGATTTGGGTGAAGAGAAGGACAATGTATCAAATGTGAGTGATCAACATGGTGGCATTAAGGAAGAGGATGACATAGGGAGGTATGTGGGAGTACAGACAACAAAGATGAACCCTTTTGCACATACAGTACTTCATTGTCAGTGAAGGCAAACATGGGTATATGGGTAGATAGATAGGTGGACAGGCTGAACTATTATGTATGTCCCAAGACCATGTATAGGGTTGGCCAACTCTGGTCTTGTAAGTGTGTTTGTATGATCTGAATTCCCAGGTGTTTGGTAGAGCTGACAAGGGACAAGTTTGTAGTCACTTCTTGGTCACAGACAGCTGCCCACAGAGACTGAGTAGTTGAACTTGTGGGCTTGGGACCATAGTCACAGGGGACATCAATGTTAATTGGTATAACATACTACACAAAACATTGTTCCACCTCCTACTTTGGCAAGTAGCAACTGGAATCTTAAAAGCTTGCAAGCAGCCATCTAGATGCAAAGATGTGTCTCTCCTCATCCAGAGCAAAGAAGAATGAAGAAAACCAGAGATTCATGGGAAGAATTAGTCCTAGCGACTGGTACTCCTTGCAATCTGCAGCCTACATGACTATGAGACCAGAAGAGCTAGATGGTGCTGTTCTACCACTATCAACCACTCAGGTGGGGATCTATGTAGTCTATCTTGGATAGAGAGGGAGAACAATGTGGAACAAAACTCAAAATCATTTCAAAAAGAAAAAAAGAGGGGGACAAGATATGCTGCTCTGGTAGAGCCTGGTGGAACTACTGAGACTATGGCCCATAGCTGCCCTTCAGGTCTAGAACTGAACCCACACCTGTGACTTCCAGCCAAACAAAAGACAGGCATATGAGTTAAACATTTACCTGAGGTAGATACACTCCTTGGAGAGAACAATCACGGGAGAAAGAAGGGCAGTTTATACACAAGGAGACAGCTCAAGGGGCAGGAATGCACAGAGAGATGGACACAGGGAAGAGGTAACTATCATGAGGAAGTGGAAGGGGAGCTATTGCATTGTGGAAATTGTAGTCAATGTTATGAGACAGAGTGTATGTGAACTGTGGTATGGAAAGTGAATTTGCTCTGTAAATTTTCACCCAAATCACAATTAAAAATAGTAAAAAGGAAACCTCTGAAACTCACAGCTGTGGAGTCAGGTCTGACTCATAGCCAGCCCTTCTTGCTTTTCCAAGGTGGTATCACTACTGAAGTATATTGCCCAATCTTCCTTCCAAGGAGTGGCTGGTGGGTTTGAATGGCCAGCCTTCTGGTTAGCAGGCAAATGCCTTAGGCACTATGCCACCAGAGCTCCCCCTATATATATTAGGTTAGTTATAATTAAAAGACCTCTCCTTGGTCTCTCTACATTATCTTACTCTGTTACAGACTCCTTGATACTAGAGTCCAGCACTGTTGTCTAAATTGACTCTAATTATTTAATATTTTTCACTGTGGAGTCTTGCATAGAGTTCAACATGGAACCATTCCCCCTAAGTTGAAATAAAGATATTGTGATAAACAGATACCATATAAAGGGAATCAAGCACAAAAAGCAGTGGAGTCATTTACTGTGAAAATTAGGCATAAAAGTGGCAGAAGGAGAGAAAAGATGACGTACCATCTGCTAGCACTTGGTTATAGTAAGAAGAAAATGTATAAAATATCTAATAGCCTGAGTTGGACTTTGAATATAGAGAAATTTTGCTTACTACTTGTTACAGGTTCATTATGCTTGTCTAGCTGAGTATACAGTAATGTGAGCTGTGATTGTTCAAGTTCGACTACAGGCCTAAACAGGATACATTCTCCCTTATGATGCTGTGCTTGCTATTCAAATTCAAACTATTTTTTGCAATACTGTTGAGAATAAGTTTTTTTTTTTTTTTTGGTGGGGTGGCTGGTTCTTAAAACAGCTCTATTTCCTCTTTGAATCGCAGTGGCTTTTATGATGCTATGATGGTGGAAGCTGTACCACCAGTATTTAAAATATCAATAGGGTTACTGATGGTGGACAAGTTTCAGCTGAGTACCCAGCCTAAGACAGACTAAGAAAAAGACCTAGACATCTATTTCTGAAAATTAGCCCATTAAATCCTATGAATTCCAATAGAATATTGGCTTATATACTGCTGGAAAATGAGTTAGTTATACAAGTTGGAAGACAGTCACAAATACACAGTGGGTACAACAATGGACTCTGGCTTATCAGCAATTGAGAATATGGTACAGGACCAAACAACATTTCATTCTGTTGTACATGGATCTCCAAGAGTCAAAGTCTACTTGACAGAAGCTACCACAACATTTACTTTGTAGATATTATAGAGAACTTATGAATGAATGAAATACTGCAAGTAGAAAAAGGCTTGATTTTAGATGAGATTAATGTTAAATTGCTTTTACTATTATTTTGTAATTTATTAGTTCAATTATCTCTTCATAAAACACACGAGTAATGTTACGAAATTTTATTGCTATAGTAGTTGTTCTAGATTTCTATTGCCTATTGAAAATTGAGGCTCAGGTATAGCAAGGATAGTGAGGCTGCTACAAGACTGGGCAGAGTTTTGTTCTGCTGTACATAGGGTCACTATGAGTCATAGCCAACTCAGTGGCACCTAACAACAACATTGAAAATTGATAATGGCAAATTATCCAATTTATTATACTGACAAGATTTGTTAGGTTAGTTATGTGTTGTCAAATCATCTCTGAATCATAATGATCCTATGCACAGCAGAATGAAACACTGTCCTGTTCTGTGCCAGCTTCATGATCCTTGCTATATCTGAGCCCATACTTTTAGCCACCATGTCAATCTATCTTGTTTAGGGCCTTTCCCTTCTTCATTGACCCTCCACTTTACCAAGCATGATATCCTACTCCAGGAAATTGTTCCTTCTGAAACACGACCAAAGTAGGTGAGACAAAGTCTGGCCATTCTCACTTCCAAGGAGCATTCCAGCTTCATTTCTTTCAGGATAAATTTGTTAGTCCTTTTAGCACACCATGGTACTCTTAGCATTCTTCTCCAACACGACTATTCAAAAGCATCAACTCTTCTTTGATTTTCTTTATTCATTGTCCAGCTCTCACATGCGCAAGAGGTGATTGAAAATACCATGGCTTAGGTTAGGCACACCTTAGTCTTCAAGGAGACATCTTTGCCCTTCAGCACTTGATAGAAGTCTTTTGCAGCAGATTTGCCCAATGCAATACATCTTTTGATGTCTTGACTGCTGCTTCCATTGGTGTGGATTATAGAATGAAGTAATATGAAGTCTTTAACAATTTCAATCTTTTCTCCATTTATCATGAAGCTGTTTATTGAACTAGTTGTGAAGATTTTTGTTTTCTTTATATTGAGGCATAATCCATACTGTACACTGTAGTCTTTAATCTTCATCAGTAAGTGATTCATGTCATCCTCACTTTCAGCAAGCAAAGTTGTGTCATTTGCAAATTGTGGGTTGTTAAAGGTTTTTCCTGCAATCCTGATGCCCCATTCTTCTTCATACAATCTTCATACTATCTTGGATTATTTGATCAGCATACAAGTTGAATAAGTATGGTGAAAGGATACAACTTTGGCACACTCCTTTCTTGATGTTAAACCATTCAGTATCCCTTTGTTCTGTTTGAACAACCAACTTCTGATCTATGTACAGGTTCCTTGTGAGTACAATCAAGTATTCTGGAATTCCCATTCTTCTCAATGTCATCCATAATTTGTTATGATCCACACAATCAAATGCTTTTGCATAGTCATAAAATATAAGTAAACATCTTTCTGGTATTCTTTGCTTTCAACTAAGATCCATCTGACATCAGCAATGATATTGCTCATTCCATGTCCTCTTCTGAATCCAGCTTATATTTCTGGAAGTTCTTTTTCAATATACTGCTGCAACCATTTTTGAATTACCTTCAGTAAGATTTTACTTGCATGAAATATGAATGGTATTTTTCAATAATTTCCACCTTCTGTATGATTACCTTTCTTTGGAATGGGTACAAGTATGGATCTCTTCCAGTCAGTTGGCCAGGTAGCTGTTTTCCATATCTCTTGGCATAGCTGAGGGAGTGCCTTCAGCACAACACCTATTTGTTGAAACATCTCAATGGGTATTCCATCAATTCCAGGAGCCTTGTTTCTTGCCAATTCCTTTAGTGCAGCTTTGACTTCTTCCTTCAATACCACTGGTTCTTGATCATATGCCACCTCCTGAAATGGATGAACATTGACCAATTATTTTTGGTACAGAGATTCTGTGTATTCTTTGCATCTTTTTTGGATGCTTCCTGTATCATTCAATATATTGCTCATAGAATCTTTCAATACTGCAACTTGAGGCTTAAATTTTTACCTTAGTTCTTTCAACGTGAAAAATTCTGAGTGTGTTCTTCCCTTTTGGTTGTGTAACTTCAGGTCTTTGCACATTTCCTTATAGTAATTGGCTTTGTCTTCTAGAGCCATTCTTTGAAATCTTCTGTCCAGATCTTTAATCTTGTTATCGCTTCCATTTGGTTTAGCTATGCTCTGACATCCTTGTAGGCATATGGATATTATCCTACCACTGATAGTGTTGTACCTCAGGACAGATCTTGAAATAGTCTTTGTGATGATGAATGCCCCACCATTCCTCTTCAATTTATCATTCCTGGGATAGTAGATCATATGGTTGTCTAATTCAAAATGCACTAATGGCTAGGATATCGATCTTTATGTGTTCCATTTCATTTTTGATAACTTCCAAGTTTCCCAGATTCATACTTCATACATTCCATGTTACAATTGTTAATGATGTTTGCATCTGTTTCTTCCCATTTTGAGTTATGCCACATCAGCCAGTGGAGGTCCCAAAAGGTTTATTGTATCCATTTTGTTAAGGCCATCTCTATTCTGAGGAGTCAGCTCTTCCCCAGTCAAGTTTTGAGTGCCTTTTGACCTGACGGGCTCATCTTCTGACACTATATCGGACAATGTTTCAGGACTATTCATAAAGTTTTCTAGTAATATACCAGACAGTGTTTCACTGCTATTCAAAAGGTTTTCACTGACCAATTGTTTGAGAAATGGAGGGCCTCTTCCATGTCTGAATCTGTCTTAGCCTGGAAGTTCCACTGAAACCTGTCCACCGTGGGTAACCCTGCTGGCATGTTGCAACACTGGTGGCATAGCTTCCAGCCTCACAGCAACACATAAACCACCACAGGACCACAAACTGATAGACAAGTTTGTCTCCCTTAGTTGTTCCTAACCCCTCTGCACCTGCCTGACTCAGGCCTTAAAACAGAGCTGCTCCCAAGTAAAAAGCAGCCTCTGGACCCTGGGCCTGCCTACCTCGGGCCCCAGCCTTAAAATAGAGCCATCACCAAGTGAAAAGCAGCCCTTGGGCTCCCTGCACACCAACATTCAGCCCGGCCTTAAAACAGAGCCACCCCCAAGTGAAAAGCAGTCCCCAGCCCCACACATGCCTACTTGAGGCCCAAGAGTGGATCTCTTAATACAGAACTAGAAAAATCATGCCATTTAAGTGGTCCTTTATCTAGGGATATTCTTTCAAAAATATTGATGTTGATTTTTCCCCTAAAGTTTTAAGTTTTATACTTTGTTTTTATAAAATATTGAAAAAAATATTCAATAATTTTGACATAAACTAAAAATGATTTTTATTTTAATTTAAATAATGAAAACAAATATATAGAAAACTGGATAAAGAATGGATTTATTTAAGACCTATGGTGATGTAGTGCCTAAAGTACTTGACTGCTAACCAGAAGGCTGGTTGTTCAAACACACCAGCCACTTCTTGGAAGGAAGGTTGGAAAATCTCCTTCCATAGTGAAACTGTCTCAGAAACCCAAGGAGTGGTCGCTATGAATTAGCTCCGACTTGATGGCAGTAAATTTGATTTGGTTTATATAGTTTCCAAATTTTTTTTACCATGGAAAACAGGCAAAATATTTAGATCTCATAGTGCAGTGCCTAAGGTATTTGACTGCTAACCAGGACATTGGTGGTTTAAACCCACCTGCAGCTCCTGGGAGGGAAGATTACTTCCTTAAAGATTTACTGCCCAGTGGGTGTCTCTATAAGTCAGAATTAATTGGATGGCAGTGGAGAGTTTTTTTGTTGTTGTTGTTGCTGTTGTTGAGAAATGTGGAAAAGAAACAGATTCTATTCAATCAAATGTTACAGCTTTTGCTGTGCATCATTATATCTCTTTTACAAAGACATTTTTAAAATCACTATAAAATTTACTACTTTAGTTAACTCTGCAGTTGTCTTGAATACACACTTGAAGTTTGGAAATTGTATTTGCTTTCCAACAATGGTCTTGTTAAGGAGCCATAGTGACACGATGGTTAAGAACTTGACTGCTTACCAAAAGGTTGGCAGTTCGAACTCTCTCAGTGGCTCCCTAGGAGAAAGACCTTGCGATCTGCTCCCACAAAGATCGTAGTCATGAAACCCTATGGGACAATTCTATTCTTTTATGTGGGGTCTTTATGAAGAGTAATCAACTCTGAAACTTAAAGACAATACCTTTTCTGCACTTTGGGCTTAAAAATGCAGGTAAAAATTCTAAATATATGTGAAATACCTTGACAAGTAGGTTCTCAGTGTAGTTTTGTTCTTTCCCTTCATCACCATCTCCTAAAAACTATCTGTTTCTTATCACAAAAATTTTGGCTGTATTCACAATATATATACCACTTTAGTTATTTTAAATAATAGTTGCGTAAACACTTTTGCTATTTTTACTATTGTATGTTGTTGTTTTTGTTGTTAGGTGCTGTCAAGTCAAACTGACTCATCATGACCTTAAGTATGGCACAACAAAACACTGCCTTGTCCTGTGCCAGGCTCATGATCCTAGCTATACCTGAGCCCATCGTTGCAGCCACTGTGTTAATCCATTTTGTTGAGGGCCGTCCCCTTTTTGGTTGACCCTCCACTTTACCAGGAAAGATATCTGCAGGGTAGTAAATTACTTAGTATGGCTCTTCTACCCATAAGTCATTGTAAACTCAGTGGTGGAATGAGCAACTGAGGAGCTCCTGATTGTAAATGTTATCTACCTGGGCTTTTCTGTTGGATGTGGCACAATGCAATCTTATGGGAGGCTCACTCTCAGGTGCTTAGAATTCTGTTGTTATGATTGGTTGGTTTGGCCACTCTGTCAAGCTCTAAAGGAGGCCTCCTAGAGGCAGAACTCTCTCTGACTGCTGGTTGAGGAAGACGTGCTGCCAAAAGAGACACATGTTCCTGAAAGAGACACGTTCTGCAGGGAAAGAGACATGAGAGACACGCATTGCTGAGTGAGTGAGACACCGAGGGACCAGCACTGCTGGGAAAGAGACTGTGAGAGACTGTTGGCTGAGGGATGGTGGGCTGGGAGGGAGGCTGAGCATTTTCCTGAACTCGAATTGTAGCCTGTGGTGCTTCCCTAATAAACCCCATAATCTGTGAGCTCTGTGTGGCCACTGCAGCGAATTAGTGAACCTAGAAGAGAGGTGGTGGGTGCTTTGGGAGGAACGGTTGGAGAAAGGTCTGGAGGGAGGCAGCATGTCTGGCCTGGCAGGAATAGGTCTTGGGCTATTGATGGTGATTCTGCCTTCCTCTTGTGGGGTTAGAGGAGGTCATAATACAAGGCCTCCTTGTCTTTTTTGCAATATCCTTCTCCAGAGAATGGTCCCTCCTGATAATATGACCAAAGTAGGTGAGATGAAGTCTTGTCATTCTTGCTTTCAAGGAGCCTTTCGACTACACTTCTTCCAGGACAAATTTGTTAGTTCTTTTAGCAGTCCACGGTGCTCTCAGTATTCTTCACCAACACCACAACTCAAAAGCATCGACTCTTTTTTGGTTTTCTTTATTCATTGTCCAGCTCTCATATGCATATGAGGTGACTGAAAATTTCATGGCTCAGGTTAAAAAATCAAAAAAAACAAACTCACTGCCGTCAAGTCCAAACTGACTCATAATGACCCCTCCTTGGGTTTCTGAGGTGGTATCACTAAGGAAGTAGATTGCCCATCCTTCTTTCTGAGGAGTGACTGGTGGATTTGAACCACCAGACTTCTGGATAGCAGTCACAGGAGTTCTTGGGCCAGTTATATCTTCTCTGTGTCTGTTTCCTCTTCTCTAAAATGTAAATAATAATAGCAACTACATAATAGGGCTGTTGTGAAGATAAAATGAGGTAGTATTTAGCACATAGAAAGTTTAAGGCAGTGAAATGCCTCCTCTGAATCCAGTTTATATTCCTGAAAGTTCTCTGTCAATATACTTCTACAACCATTTTGGAATTATCTTCAGTAAGATATCACTTGTGTGTGATATCGATGATACTGTTTGATAATTTCCACATTCTGTGGGATAACATTTCTTTGGAATGGGTACAAATATGAATCTCTTCTAGTCAGTTGGCCAAGTAGCCGTCTTTCAAATCTCTTGGTATAGCCAAGTGAGTGCCTCTAGCATGGTAACCATTTGTTGAAACATCTCAATGGGCATTCCATCAGTTCCTGGAGCTGTATTTATTTATTATTTTTTGCCAATCCTTTCAGTGCAGCTTTGAGATTTTCCTTCAATACCACTGGTCCTTGATCGTATGCTACCTCCTGAAATGGATTAACATTGACCAATTCTTTTTGGTACAGTGACTCTGTGTATTCCTTCCATCTTCTTTGGATATTTCCTGCATCATTCAATATATTGCCCATAGGATCTTTCAATATTGTAACTCGAGACTTAACTTTCCTCTTCAGTGCTTTTAGCTTGAGAAATGCTGAGCATGTTCTTCCCTTTTGATTTTCTAACTCCAGGTCTTTGTACATTTCATTATAATAATTGACTTTGTCTTCTTGAGATGGTCCTTGAAATCTTCTGTTCAGCTGTTTTATGTTGTCATTTCTTCCATTTGCTTTAGCTACTCTCCATTCAAGGTCAAATTTCAGAGTCTCTTCTGGCATCCATTTTGGTCTTTTCTTCTCCAGCTGTCCTTTTGCTTTCATTATATATGATGTTTTTGTTGCCATCCCACAATTCCTCTGGTTTTTGGTCATTGGTGTTCAGTGCATCAAATCTATTCTTTAGATGGTCTCTAAATTCAGTAGAGATATAATGAAGGTCATATTTTGGGTTCTGTGGAATTCTTTTAATTGTCTTCATCATCAAATTGAACTTGCATATGAGCAGTTGATGGTCAGTTCCATAATCAGTTCCTGGACTTGTTTTGGCTGAAGATATTGAACTTTCCATTGCTTCTTGCCACAGATGAAGTAAATATGATTCCTGTATACTCCATCTGATGAATTTCATGTGTATAGCTGCCATTTGTGTTGTTGAGGAAAAGGTATTTGCAACGAATAAGTCATTGGTCATGGTTTTCTATCATGTGGTCTCCAGTGTTATTTCTGTCACCAAACCAATTCTTCCACTACTGGTGAGTCTTCTGTGTTTCCAACTTTTGCATTCCAATCACCAGTGATTCAACACATCTTTGTTTGCATGTTTGGTCAATTTCAGAGTGCAGAAAGTGGTAAAAATCTTCAATTTCTTCTTCTTTGGCTTTGGTGGTTGGGGCTTAAATTTGAATAATATAGTGTTAGCTGGTCTTCCTCATAGATGTGTGGATATTATCCCATCACTGACAACATTGTACTTGAGGATAGACCTTGATGCATTCTATGTGATGATGAATGTCACACAATTCCTCTTCAATCTGTTATTCCTTGCATAGTAGATCAAATGATTGTCTGAATCGAAATGGCCAAAACCAGTCTATTTCAGCTAACTAAGGCCTAGGATATAGATCTTTATATGTGTCATTTCATTTTTGACAACTTTCAGTTTTCCTAGATTCATACTTTGTACATTCCACGTTCCAATTATTAATAGATGTTTGCAGCTTTTTCTACTCATCTTGACTCATGCCATGTCAGCAAATGGAGGACCAACAGCTTTAGGCTATCCACACCATTAAGGCCAGCTCTTTTCTGAGGAGGCAGCTCTTCCCCAGTCATATTTTGAATGCCTCTGACCAGAAGGTCCCATTTTCAGGCACTATATCAGACAACCTTTCAGGGCTATTCATAAATTTCCAATAATGTATCAGAAAGTGTTTCACTATTTATATGGTTTTTACTGGCCAATTTTTTGAGAGGTGGATGGCCTCTTTCTTCTTCAGAATCTCTCTTAGCAACCACCACAGTAGGACAAACTGACAGAGAAGTTTGTCTCCCTTAGAGATTCTAAACTGCTCCACTCACTTCCTCACTTCCTGCTTCCCCTCAGGCTACTCTGAGCCTGCTGGGCTGCCTTGTTTCTTTTCTAGCCCCCCATCAGGCTGATTCAATGTGTGTCATATACCAACCCTATACGACAAAATAGAACTGCCTCATAGCATTTCCCTGAGTGTAAATCTTCATGGGAACAGTTCAAATCTCCAATCTTCTGGTTAGCATCTGAATACTTATAATTATACCCTTAGGCTCCTTACACTCTAGCTAGCATCAAAATATTGTTGCTTTAAAATTAATGAAATTAGGGAGTACTCACAGTAAGATGGAGGAATAGGCAGACAAGAGACACAGACCCTCTTCAACAAAGGAAATAAAAACCAATTGACAGAGATGCAGAGGATAATCCTGGAAACCTGAGATTTGAAAGGAACTATACAGAAATGGATTAGGCACCAAGTAGTGGAAAAACCCAAATGAAAACAGTAAGTACCGAAATGGTTGGAGCTGTGGACTGTCAACTACTCTGATGAGACCAAAAGCCTGAATATTTCCAAGTGGTGTTGGGACTTGAGAATTGACCTACAGATCAGTCCCAGTCACCAAGGGTTGCAGGGACAACTGCTGTGGTAGCCTATAACTAAGAAGGGAAACAGCAATGTGGGAGACAACTTCAGATGTGGACTCTCTGCTGTCCACAGGGTGCAGCCATTATGATTGTTTACACGCGGCAACCATTTTGGATATTTAAAGTGACTGAGGGCACAGCCATTTTGAATATTTATAAGTGGTGGCCATTTTGGATTTTGAAGTGATAGCATTCTCATTTGGATTCCAGGGACTTAAGAACAGGCTCTGTTTGCTAGGGTCGGCAAGGACATATGAGAGGCTGAAAAAGGAAAGGAGACAGGTGGTGAGTGTATAAGTGCTGTCAAGTAGTGAATAAAGAGCACAGCACAGTAACCTGCTTGTATAGAAAACATACAAACAAAACAAAGAAAACAAAAATTGTGGGCAAGTCACTCCAACATATAATAACCAATTAAATATAAACACAAAGACGTCAAATGCCTCGGAGATAACAGAACATCACAGTTCAC
Organism: Orycteropus afer afer; assembly: GCF_000298275.1. Classification (NCBI taxonomy): domain Eukaryota; kingdom Metazoa; phylum Chordata; class Mammalia; order Tubulidentata; family Orycteropodidae; genus Orycteropus; species Orycteropus afer. The sequence continues at coordinate 377,528 of NW_006922346.1, forward strand.
ACAAAGAAGCAAGACAAAGAAGGAGAAACAAGGGACCAGGATACAGACTCAAAGCACATCCCTGAGAAAGATACAGTATTGGGACTCCCTGATAAGGAATTCAAAAGAATTATATTTAGGTATCTTCAAAGGATTTAGAGACAGACCAAAGAAAATACAGACAAAACCCTAGAAGAATTCTAGAAGAAAATACAAAAACAGAATGACAAAATAAATGAAAAAATAAAAATGTGTCTAAACCTACAGATAGAAATCCAGAAGATTAATATTAAATTGTCAGAAATAGACAACACATTGAAAGGAATAGAATTGATGCAATGGAAGACAGACAATCTTAATGAGATTGAAGACAAATACCTGAATACTTCTTTGGAAAGGAATCAATCAGAAAAAAAGATCAAAACAAAATGAAGAAAACCTAAGGTTCATGTGGGATACCATTAAAAGGAATAACCTGCGTGTCATTGGGATTCCAGAACAGGAACAGAAAAATGAAAACACTGAGAAAATTCTCCAAGATTTGTTGGAGGAGAACTTCCCTGATATGATGAAAAATGAGAATATATTCATTCAGGAAATCCAACGAACCCCAAACAGGATAGACTCCAAAAGAAAAAACACCTAGACATATCATCAAACTCACCAAAACCAAAGACAAAGAAAGAATCACTAGAGCAGCACGGGAAAAACAAAAAGTTACCTACAAGGGGCAACTAATAAGACTAAGCTCAGATTTCTTGAAAGAAACCATGCAGGTGAGAAGACAGTGGGATTGTATATATAAAACACTGAAAGAAAAAAAAATCCAACCAAGAATTTTGTACTCAGCAAAATTGTCCCTCAAATATGATGGTGAAATTAGGACATTTCCAGATAAGCAGAAATTAAGGCAATTTGTTAAAACCAGACCAACCTTACAAGAGATGCTAAAGGGAGCCCTTTGGACAGAGAAGCAACAACAGCCAGCAACAACTGACCATTAACACACATGATGATATAACCTAGAAACCAACCCAGCTATGGAAGTATCCAAAGTAAATAAGCCTACAAGATTGTAAAAAGGGAACCAGAGACACCAAGAAACAAATGAGGACAACAATAAATCAAAAAGAGGGAAAAAAAATCTGAGTTGTCACAGAACTTCTAGATGGTAGAGAAGTCAAGACAACTATGAGATAGAATGGACTATTCTAAACTTGAGAAGAAAACTAAAAATCACAGGGTAACCTTAAAGAAAAATAATAAGCCTTCACATCAAAATAAAAAAGAGGACCAGCATAAATATTCAGCAAATACTAAAACAATAGCAATGAAGGAAGTGATAACATGATTCATAAACAGAACAAGCTCAGCATAGAATATTATATGGAACAAAGAAATCGACACAATGAAAAAGCACATGACAAAAATGACCGCAACAAAATCATATTTGCTGATAATTACATATCTGGCAAAAGACTTATCTCTAAGATTGATGGAAAACTCCAACACCTCAACACCAAAGGAATTAACAATCCAATTGAAAATGAGGAGAAGACATGAATAAACACTTCACCAAAGAGGATATTCAGGTGGTCAGGTAATACATGAAAAGATGCTCACAATCATTGGCCATCAGAGAAATGTAAATCAAAACAACAATGAGATATACCATCTCACTCCAGCACTGATGGCAAGGTTCAATGAGACAGAAAATACCAAATGCTGGTGGGAATGTGGAGAGATTGGGACTCTCATACCCTGCTTGTGTGACTGTGAAGTGACCCAACCACTGTGGAAAGCAATATGGCAATTCCTTAGAAAGTTGGAATTGGAGATACCACTTGACCCAGCAATTCCATTACCAGGTATATATCCAAGAGAGGTTAGAGCCAGGATAGGAATAGATACATCCACGTTCATATTCATCACTGCATTATTTACAGTAGCCAAAAGATGAAAACAACCTACATGCCCATCAGTGGAAGAGTGGATGGCCAAATTATGGTACATACACATACTAGAATGTTATGCAGCACTAAAGAATTATGTAGAGTCTGCAAAACCCCACATAATATAGATGAACTTGGAGGACATTGGGCTGAGTGAAATAAGTCAATCACAGAAGGACAAATACAGTATTAGTTCCTTGTTGTGGAGAGTCAAGGAGAGGTTTATATATGGAGGGAAACTTTCTTTGTTGGTTGCCAGGGATGAGAGGGGAGGAGAGGGAACACTGAAAAAAAAAAAAAAAATGCATTGACCCATGTCACTTTAGTTTTCTGTATTTCACTGTACATAAATTATATTTCAATAAAATGCATTAAAAAAGAAAGAAAAAGAAAGGAAAAAAATCTGTTAACTAGCCCACAAAGACAATGTTCTATATCCTACTTTGGTGAGGAGTGACTGGAGTATTAAAAGCTTGCTAATGGCCAAGAAGAAATTATTGGTATCTCCTCATCCATAGCAAAGAAGAGTGAAGAAAATCAATGTTTCAAGTAAATAGTCAAACAAACTAATGGAGCAAATGAACACAGTTACCACTAGTCAGAAAGCAGAAGAACTAATGTTGCTCTGTTACCACTACTTACTGCTCTAATCGGGATCACAATAGAAGGTTCTGGACAGAGTGAGAGAAAAATGTAGAACACAGTTCAAATTCATGAAAAAGACCAGACTTACTGGTCTGATAAAGACTGGTGAAATCCCTAAGACTATGGCCATTAGGCACTCTTCAATCCTGGAACTGAACCTACACCTGAAGATTATATTTCAGCCAAACAGGACTATAAATAAACAATAACACTCAAGAGGAACATATGCCTTGAAAAAACAATCATACAAGGCCTAAAGGACAGACTTTGCCCTAAAACAAAATTCAGAAGGCAGGAAAGATGGGTGAATGGAGGAGACAGGGAACTCAGGGAGGAAGTGTGAAGAATGCTGTTGCTGTTATATTGAAGGGATTGCAACTAAATTCACAAAACAAAATGTGTATAAATAATTGAATTTGAAAGTAAATTGCTCTGTAAACATTCACCCAAATCATAATAAAATGTTTAAAATAAATAAATAAAATAAATGAAACTAAAAATTTATGCTTTATTAAATTGGATTCAAACATGAAGAAAAAAAATTATATTGACACTGAAATCACTAGGCTTTATAACTAGAACACACTGCAAGAGGAAATAACCTCTATACAGACAATAAACAAAACAATCTCAATCCATCTACTAAAAGCAAGCTGGCATTCTGCTCGGTTACATGGGGTAACTGAGTCACAATAGGCTCGATTAGACCTAACACCAAGCAGCAGCAACAACAAATGGTTTTATTCTCCTGATCTTTGGAAAGGAAGTGTCCTCATTCTCTTACTTCATTTTTATATCTACCCATTTGCTCTTTGACATAGTAAACATAGTTTAAAGTCATAAAATGGGAACAGATAAAAACTCACTAGATTGTATGTGCTGTGTTACTGTTAAATATAAGTTAAAGATTGCTTTCTCAAAGTCTTTACAACTGGCTTTTACATGTCTGAGTCTAACGGATATGTATTAATATAAAATAAAGAACATAGCCAGCAGTTAACCAAAAAAACCAAACCCACTGCCATGGAGTTGATTCTGACTCATAATGACACCCATTAGGTTCCCAAGGCAGTAAACCTTTACAGTAGATTGTCCTGTCTTCCTTCCATGGAGTAGCTGATAGGTTTGAACTGTCAACCTCCTGGTTAGAAGTCAAATGCCTTGAGCACTGTACCCCCAGAACTCCTTAATAATTAAGTAGATCTTAAATTCTTTTTTATGATTCTTAATATGCAGTAATCATCAGATCTCAAAATGTACCTTGGGAATTATTAATCCTCTAATTTACCCAAATCATGAATAATTATATTAAAAATGAAAGAACATAGCAAAGAAAGAGACAACTAGTGGAATATTCCTATACAACGTTAGGTAGACTTTTCAACAGAAAACTTCTTAAAATTTTTCAAACTTGCTATTTCATTCTGGGTGACCTTATAGCAATAAGTTTATACTGCTATCTATAAATTTATAATGCTTCCCAGAAAATGTCTTTACTTAGATTGAGTTCTATGGATTTCTTTTGCAGATATGCATTTAATGTTCCATTTAAGACATAAACATAATAAAGTATGCCAATAAAGTATGGGAAAGAGTACTTGGGATTTGTGAGAATTTTGTTTGATTTTATTTTTTGAAATATAGTAACTTGAATTTTCATTATACTAGGTTGTCACTTTAGGAGAGTTGTTTCATAAGAATTTTGATGTTATATACCTCCAAGACATTTTGTTGTTAAAGAATAAGCAACTACAGCTTTTATATTGCATCTTTAGCTTATTAATAGCCCATTTTACTTTTTTTTACTTTTGTGGGTTTGTATTTTTATTGGCAGAATCTGCCTTCCATATTTGATTTGGGACACTGTTTTGAAAATAGATGCATTGTCCCTATGAGCAAAAAGAAAAATACGGGGGAAGCAACAAAGGAAAGTTGGTTTTCAGGGTTGAGTTTTCAAAAGACGGTTTAACACTAGTTCACAATAGATTTAAGGAGCAAGTAGAATATATATGTTCAAGACACCTTTGGAAAAAAATCCCACATTGCTTCCCTTTAATTATTGTCTTTGTGAATATTATAATCACACTTTACATGCATTAAGTCATTTCTTGTCTGAAACAGGAAAAATTTTTCTCTATAATAATTTGTGAAAATAATTCTTGTAGCCATCATGGTGGAAAGCTACAGTGATGGTATGCAGGATATCCTGGTTTTGTTCTCATAGCAGGAAGAAATAACTCAAATAAAAACAGATGTGAAAAATTTTTTTATGTACTATTTTGCATGGTTCGTTAATTTTCTCTTAAAAATAATGTAGCTCCTTTTGTTGAGCTATAATTTCATATTTTGCTATTACATGCACAGAAATGTGCTCCTATTCATGCCATTATACAGGAATTTAAATTGCAGCAATATTATTAAAGGACATATATCCATTATTCATTTTATTATATTTTATGATATACATGAAGACACTGTAGCATATTAGTCATAGAGATAATGAGTAGATATTTTCCTGTGTAGAATTTGAATGAATAACTGGCACTTACATTTGTTATTTATCTACTCTTATTTAAAGAAAGTATGAATGTTAAGAGTTACCGAGGCCTAACACTGTATCACTTTATAGGGATGTAGTGAAGGCACTGGCAGGTTAACATGACAAATCAAAACTCTTACACTAGCCTCTTTATCTCATCCCAGGAAGATTTAGAGGGTTAGAGATGCTGCTGCTATATTTTTCATAGAATTATAGAATGTTGAATCTTGTTCACATGTATTTATTCTATAGCTGACCTATCTTGGTTCAAAACCTGACTCTGACTTTTAATAGCTAAGAGTTCTTGGGCCAGTTATATCTTCTCTGTGTCTGTTTCCTCCTCTGTAAAATGTAAATAATAAGAGCAACTACATAATAGAGCTGTTATGAAGATTAAATGAGGTAGTATTTAAGCACATAGAAAGTGCCTGGCATATGGTGTTTACTATATAGAGGTTGTTTTATTCTTATTATTGTAATTAAAACATTGGAAGGAAAAAAGAATGGGATGAGTACTGTAGAACGCCCTATACTTTCCATTATCCTTTGTCTATATACACCTTACTCTGTCAAATTGTTCGAAGTGAAACTAGGTAAAACTATGTAGCCAATTAAGATTATGTCTGAGCCACTCAATTGGCCTTGCCAGAGCAGTTTTTCTCCTGTGGTGATTCTCTGATTCCAGGTACCCATTGCCTTTTTGTTTCTCTATTGCTGTGCTTTTCCTCTAAAAGTAATTCTCAGAAAAAGCTCTAAATATGAGTCAAAATCAACATGACATATTGTTGTTTTTAGGCTGTTGACTTGGCTGTGCCAGACAACAGAATGAAAATTAGCAAATTCTGCACTATCATTATGATTTTCGCTATATTTAAGTTCATTTCTTTGGCTATTGTTTCAATCTATCTCACTAAGGGTTTTCTTCATTTTGCTGACCCTCTACTTTACCAACTATTATATCCTTTTCTAGTGATTGGTCTTTCCTGTTGACATGTCCAAAGCAAGCCAAAGGAAGTCTTACAAGTATCATTTCTAAGGTGCATCCTGGTTATACGTCTAAAATCGATTTATTCACTCTTCTAACAGTCTATGGTCTATTAGATATTCATCAACACCACAGTTCAAATACATCAATTTTTCTTCTATCTTTTTCGTTGTGTAGTTTTGCATGCATATGAGACAGTTAAAAGGACCATGGTTTCAAACAGGCACACCATAGTCATCAATCAAAGTGACATCTTCACTTTTAAAAACCTTAGAGGTCTTTTGCAGCAATACAATATGTCATTTGAGTTCTTGGCTGGTGCTTCCATGGACATTGCTTGTTGATCCAAAGAATGAAATGATTGACAACTTCAATTTCTTTGTCATTTACCATGATGTTGTTTATCATAACAATTGTGAGAACTTTCTTTTTCTTCATGTTTGGGTGAAATCCAGACAGAAATCTGTAGTCTTTGACTTTGGTCAGTAAATACCTCAAGTCATTTTCACTTTCCCCAAGTAAGGTTGTGTCATCTGCATATCATGGATTAAAAATGAATCTTCCTCAAATCTGACTGCTGTGTCCTTCATATAGGTCAGCTTCTCAAATTATTTGTTAAGCAGACAGACATAATAAGGTGAAAGGATACAATGTTATACCATACCTTTTCCAATTGTGAATCATGTAGTGTCACCTTGTTTCATTTGAATGACTTCTTCTTGACTCATGTACAGGTTTCATATGAGCACAATGAAATGTTCTAGAATTTCCACATCCACATTCTAGAATTCACATATTACATAAGGCATTATGATGAAAGAGGGACACAATACAATAAAAATATTTCCCAAAATAAAAATAGCTTATAGCCTATTGTTGAACATCAAATAAACCAAATCAGTTGTTATCAAATTGATTCCAACTCATGATGACCCAGTGTGTTTTGGAGTAAAATGTAGGATTTTCAATGACTATGATATGGTGGCTAAGGCATTTGGCTGCTAACCAGAAGGCTGATGGTTTGAAACCATAAACTGCTTCACAAAAGAAAGATGAGACAGTCTGTTTGCATAAAGATTTACAGCTTTGGAAAATCAATGGGGGTGGCTATGAGTCAAAATCAACTAGACAGCAATGAGTTCTTTTTTTTTTTTTTTTTGTAATTTTTCAGAAACAGGTCACCAGGACTTTGTTCCTAGGTGGATTTGAATTGATAACATTTTAATCAGTAGCTGAATGCTTAACTGTTTGTGTCACCTAGAGGGTACATGGTGAACATAAAAGATTATAAAACCTAAATTAACACATAAGGCAACAAATGATAAGTATGAGTGTGGGAGAGATAACAAGGGGTAAAGGAGCTTAGAGAAAGAAAACTCACTTTCCTTTTTGGAGGAAATGTCCTGGAAAGAAGGCTTGATGCTGTAAAATAGATATTATTTAGATAAGAGAAGCTAGAGGCCACTTCACGAAGGAAAGTATCTTTCACTGGGGAAAGCATCATTACCCAGATTGGCTTATATGGGTAAAGTGAACACTGAACAATTTGATTCTTTTTTCTTTTTCTTTTCTTTTTTTTTTTCAGAAACACTTATCTCTTACTAACTAGGAGCTCTGGTAGCATAGTGCCTAAGGCACCTGACTGCTAACCAGAAGGCTGGCGGTTCAAACCCACCAGCCACTCCTCGGAAGGAAGATGGGACAATCTACTTCTGTAGAGATATTGCCTTGGAAACTCAAGGAGGGGTGACTATGAGTGGGGTCCGAGTCGAGGGCACATAACAACGACAACAACAATGTATTCTCTGATTACAAAAGGATTAAGTTGCAAATCATTAATAAGATACCTAAAAATTGACAAATATTTGGAAATTAAACTACATATTTATATATCAATCAAATGTCAAAGAAAAAAATCACCAGGAAAAATAGAATTTTTTTCAAATTTGAACACAGCAAATCCACATTGATGGGATGGTATTAAAGTGATTAAAAATTGGCCAATAAAAAAGTGTATAGACATGAAACACTGTCTAATTTATCACTGGAAACTTCATTAATATCAGTGAAACATTGATGTAGTGCCTAAAGAGCCCCTCAGGTTCAAAGGCACTCAAAACATGACTGGGGAAAAGGTGCTTCATCAAAGTAGAGACAACTTTAATGACGTGGATGGAGCAAAGCTTTTGGAACCTTCGTTGGCTACGGATCAGGACTCAAAATGCAAAGAAACAGCTGAAACACTCATTAATTAGAATGTCTAAATTACAAAGATGTATGACTCGATAAAAGCTTAAGATGATGGACTAGGCAGAAAGACTGCACAGACCCTCTTCAACAAAGAAAAGGGAAACCAATTAACACAGACACAGAAGATAATCCTGGA
>NW_006922346.1:406750-425495 GCF_000298275.1 Orycteropus afer afer
GAGAGAGAGAGAGAGAGAGAGAGAGAGAGAAAAGAGAGAGAGAGAGAATCAATTCTGACTCATGGTGACCAAGAAAATCTCATGGAGGAGTTCTACTTTGTAATGCATGGGGTCACCATGAGTTGAAATCAAGTTAACTGCAGTTTGTTTTGCTGTTTGTTTAGACTCTCAAAGATATTAGTACTTCTGCAGGTTTATTTCATTCTCAAGCATCACAGTGGATCTACTTCTTCTCTATTTGATGGTGTTACAAAGTTGACAAATAAAAATAAATAAAACCAATCCCTGTCATTTAAGCATTGATAGTATGGGAAAGTTAATATTATAGCAGTGTATTAGTTGGAGCTTTTTGTCAACTTGGCTGGACCACAATTCTGTGTGGTTTAAGCAGTTGTGATGTGGGCTATTCCCATGATAAGATCAGATGTATATGTTTTGAGCAGCCAATCTTTTGAAAGGGAGCTTCCCTAGGACTATGCCCGGCTTCCAATATATTTATGGACATCCTGGGAAAAGAGACACTCTTCTGTGGATCAAGATCTTGTTGTGCTGTCTACAACTGTCCATGAGCAAACAATCCACCATTTGGCCTGGAGATCTTGGATTCATCATTTGTTGGAGTCAACAGCTGGTAGATATACTGCCTGCCAACCTTGAGCTCGTCAGCCCCTGCAGCTATGTGAGTTGGGAAAAGGCTCCAGCTTGATGTTCGATCCAAGAACTTGGGACTTGCCAGTTTCTATAAGTGTGTGAGCCATTTTCCTAAGATAAATTTCTCTTTCTCTATATGTATGTTGTTGTTGTTGTTGTTATGTGCCATCAAGTCAGACCATATATAAGCTTTATTGGTTTTGCTTCTCTAGGGAACCTAGACTAACACAAGTAGCTTTGAAATTAACATTGCTATACTGTCTTTATTTAAGGAGCTATATAGAAATTATCTTGGGAGCATAGGTAAAGATCTGGTTATCAGGTACTGGAAGACAATCTTTGACTTCAGTCTTAATAAATTAATGAAAAATATTCACCAGCCACTCCTCAGAAGGAAATTTGGGCAATCTACTTCCATAGTGATACTGCCTCGGAAACCCAAGGAGGGGTCGCTATGAGTCGGGTCCAACTCCACGGCACACAACAACAACAACAACAACATTCAGAGAAGGAATATGTTGTAGTCCAAGAGAGCAACATCTATGAAAGATATGTACAGAAATAAATAAAATAGAAAGGGAAGAATTCAATTCGGCTACTGTAGGGAACATGTTGCTGTTGTTGTTATGTGCCATTGAGTCAGATCCAACTCATAGTGACCCCTCCTTGGGTTTCTGAGGCAGTATTACTAAGGAAGTAGATTGTCCCATCTTCCTTCTGAGGCGTGGCTGGTGGGTTCGAACCTCCAGCCTTCTGGTTAGCAGTCAAGTGCCATAGGCACTACGCTACCAGAGCTCCAGTAGGTAACATAGGAGAGTATTTTTGAAATGTAGATTGAAGCACTTTTTCTGTTTACACCTGTTCTTCACTTATATTGACATAGTTAGGTTCTAAAGACTAGAACATTATACAAAGATAATCATTATGTGGAAATGGAGGATGACTACATCAAATCGCAAAAATGTAGGTGAACTACATCATTATATAGCTGCCAAATTACATCATTACTTAACTGACAAAGTACATAATTACATGACTGCCAGATTACTTCATTACATAACTCCCATACCACTGAAAATCATGATCCAACCAAATTGAAATTTAACCTTAACTATTATATTCAGCATTACTCTTGCCTCACATCTCATCATTTTTTACTGCCAGACATACATTGCTAATGCACAAAATAGTTGGATAGTTGATATTTTACTATTTTCATAAATATATATTTCATAAATATTTTCAGATAATGAATTAATTGGTAAGAAAGCAGCAAATGTATTGGATTTTGAAATCAAATTATCCCTGGACTGAATTTGAACTACAGCTATGTTGTTGCCTTACAAATTTTTGATTTATCTGCAAACATTTAAACATTGAATAATTTCTCATAAAAACCAAAATTTCAGGTCTTATCTTGAAAAATCTGAAAAACAGCAAAACGTAGGTCCACAATTTTGCAGGAGAAGATGAATATTGCCTGAGTTTTTAAGGCAAAATGTGCACTTCCTCCTCCCTCTCTATTATGTGGACCTTATCACTCATTTATGTTACTAGCCTGTGGCATTTATTGACATTTGTGTCAGTTTGCTGTGCTGAACATGATAGGAAGTTAATGAACGACTTTCAGCAGGTTAGCAGACAGATTGTATTTCTACAGAATGCATTGGAAGGAAAGTAGTTTGATGGCAATAAAGTCAGTGTAAAATTCCAGTTAAGATCTCACATAGGCTTGTGTTAAGGCAATGACAGTGGGAATGGAATGGAACAAACAGACGCAAGAGGTATAAACTGTGTACAATAAACAGAATATTATATCTTATGGGCAAAGAGAGATTGTCTAATGAAAACTATTTCTCAGATTTTAAACTATTAAAAACAATTATAAAGAGGTTAATGCTATATTTAGATATGACCTTCATGTAAATTAGTCTTTAACATATACTCATTCCTGTTAAATATAAGGTGTATGCCTTAACAACCCAGTGAGGGAAAATGAGGAGATAACATAAAGAATTTTCTCCTATAAATGAAAATAAATGTGGGTACCAGAGGGAACAGGGTGCAAAGGTATTACAAGAATGAAAGATGTCAGTTTCTTCACCACAGACAACCTTATCCCACTGTACCTCTTGGTCCCTTCTCTATGGATCAAAGGTAGGAAATGGTGATTTTAGAGGAAAAGATGGTTAATGAGGAACAATATCAATATATTTGAACTAGTAGTTTGATTTGCTACCATAACTGAAAAGAACAGCAAAGCCTCTGGAGGAATGCTAGTTTTTGGCTAAAGTTGTTGTGTGGTGTAAACATGAAAGTAATACTGATTAAGATTTTCCATGGGCTGTGACTGATGTGAGGAGATCTGGAAGCTCCACGCTCCCCTTCTGTGAGGATGTGAAGGCATTTTGAATACTTGTTGGCTTCTAAGTGACTTAGACAGGAGGAAAATGCTTCAATGACTGGAACACTCTGACCAAGGTGAAGACAATAATCTGCTATGAGTATAGTAGATCACCTCAAAGTCAAATGGGTGCCCAGTGAAATGTCACTTTACTCCTTCCAGGATGGCTAAGATTTTTATTTTTAAGAGGAAAACAAAGAACATGGGTAAGGACTTGGAGAAATTGGACACATATCCATTGCTGGTGGTAATGTAAGATGGTGCAGTCACTGTGGGAAGTAGTTTGGAGATTCCTCAGAAAGTTAAGTATATAATCCTGCAATTCTTCTCTGTGGTATATAGTCAAGAGATGTGAGAGTAGCAGTGCAAATATACATATGTACACTAAAGTTCATTATAGCACTATGCACAATAGTCAGAAGATGGAAGCAACTGAAATGCCCATCAAGAGATGAAATGATAAACAAAATGTGGTACATACATAAAGTGGAATATCCAACCATAAAATAATGGCATACTGATTACATGCTATAACTTGGACAAACTTTGAAAACAGTATAGTGAATGAAATAAGTCAATCACAAAATGAAAAGTATTGTTAAGATCTCACTTATATGAAATATCTAGTGTAGGTGAAGATGTAGAGAATAAAGTTTTATGAATATTTACCAGAAGCTGAAGCAAGGGGGAAAAGGAATATCACTGTTTAGAAAATATTGAGGTTCTATTTATGGTGGAGGAGCTCTTGTAGCATAGTGCCTAAGGCACTTGACTGCTAACCAGAAGCCTGGTGGTTCAAAGCCACCAGCCACTCCTCGGAAGGAAGATGGGGCAATCTACTTCTGTAGTGATACTGCCTCAGAAACCCAAGGAAGGGTCACTATGAGTCAGGTTCGACTCGATGGCACATAACAACAACAACAATATTTATGGTGGTGGAACATTTGGCACTGATTATTAGTGATAGTTGCACAACATGACTGATACTATTAAACTGTACATGAGAGAATGTTCAATTGACATATGTGTTGTATGTATCTTTATAACAATAAAAAAATTGAAAAAAGAAAGTCGGATGGAACCAGTTTTACATTAATAGCGAGTAATTCAGGGATGAAATCAGACAGAACACTGCTTAAAGGATGACAGCAGGAGATTCTACACAATCAGAGTAGATGTTCTTTTCTCCATCCCTGCCAGCTTAAACACCTCATATACTCACATGTCATCTGGGGGATAGCAGAGAAGGAATGGAATAAAATCTGGGAGGGAACCTAAACCCTCATATTTAAAATAGATTGTTCCACTTAAAAAGTCTATCAAAATTCAGAAAATAACTGTTAATTAACATTTAAAGTTAAAAGAAAAAGTAAAGTTCTAGCCAGCCCGAGCAACTAGACTATGAAAAAATAATATAAAAAGATATTCAAATAAGGGAGGAGAAGAATAGTGATTCCCTTTTAAAGATAGCATGGTCCTATATATTAAAAAAAAAAAAAAAAACAAGGATTCTACCAAAAAAAAAAAAAAAACACTATTAACACTAATAAATGAATTCAGCAAAGTGGTAGGGTACAAAGTCAAAACACAAAAATCATTCTGGTCTGTATAGGCTAACAATCTGAAAATAGAAATAAGGAAAATCACCATACATAGTAACATCTAAAAGAATAAAATATCTAGGTATAAATTTAACCAGGAAGACGGAATACTTATACACAGAAAATTATTAAACATTACTAAAAGAAATCAAGGAAGGCGTAAGTAAATGGAAGAACAGTCTGTGTTCATGGAGTGGAAGGCTTAATATAGTTAAAAAAAAAAAAAAAACTCACTGCTGTCGAGTTGGATCTGACTCATAGAAAACCCTCCTTAGTTTTCCAAGGCAGTATCCCTATGGCAGTAGATTGTCCAATCTTCCTTCCAAGATCCAAGGGTAGCTGGTGGATTTGAACCACCAGCCTTTTGGTTATTAGTCAACTGCCTTAGGCACTATGCCACCAGAACTCCCTAATATAATTAAGTTGTCAATAATACCCAAAGCAATCTATACACATTCAATGCAATGTCAATCAAAGTTTCAGCAGCCTGCTTGCAGACATGATAAAGTCAATCCTCAAGTTTATATGAAACAGCAAGATTCCTCAAATAGTAAAAGTAATCATGAAGAAGAAAAACAAAGTAGGAGGACTCTAACTTACTGGTTTCAAAACATACTACAAAGTTCCATACTACTAAAACATCCTGAAACTAGTATACGAAAACACATATAGCACCAAAAAAAAAAAAAAAAACCACTGCTGGTAAGTCAGATCCTACCCATAGTGACCCCTCCTTGGGTTTCCGAGGTGGTATCACTACAGAAAACACATAACAGACTAATGGATGAAATTAAAAGTGTAGAAATAAATCAATGTATCTATGATCAGCTGACTTTTGACAAGGATCTATTCAATGGGGAAGAAAGAGTCTTTTCAGTAAGTGGTACTGGGAAAACTTGAGAATATATCAGGATTCATAACTCCGATCATTTCAAAAACAAAAAAACAAAAAAACCAACCCACAAACAAACAAAAAGGACCAAGGACCTAAGCGTAATCTAAAACCCTAAAATTCTTAGAAGAAAATATAGGGACGAGGCCGTGAAGCCTAGTGTTCAGCGATAGATTATGAAACACTGTACCAAAAGTCCAAGTAGTAAAAGACAAAATAGATAGATGTGACCTCTTTAAAATTAAATACTTGTGCACATCAAAGGACTTTATCAACAAATTTAAACATAATTAAACACAACCAACAGATTGTGAGAAAAAAGATAGGAACCATATATCAGTTAAAAGTCTAATATCCAAAAATACATAAAAATTCTACAACTTAACAGCATGAAAATCAAACAACCTAATAAAAACTTGAGCCAAGTTCTTGAGCAGATAGTTCATTGATGAGCATATTCAAATAACCCATAAACACATGAAAAATGCTCAAAATCATTAGCCATTTGGGAGATGCAAATATAAACCACAATAACGTACCACTGTACTCCTATTAAATGATGATAAGAAAAGGGCCAACAACAAGTTTTCACAAGATTTTTGAAAAACTGGAACATTCATCCATTCCTAGTGAGAACGTAAAATGGTGTAGTCATGATGAAAACAGTTTGGCAGTTCTTCAAAAAGTTGATCGTAGAATTACCATATAACCCAGCAATCCCAAACCCTAGGTATGTACCCAGAAGAAGTAAAGTCAGGAACACAAAGAGAAATGTGTACATCAGTGTTCATTGCAGCACTCTCCACAATAGCCAAAGGAAAGAAATGAAATGTCCATCAAAATGTGATATAACTATACAATAGAATATTATTCAGCCGTAAAGAGAAATAAAATTCTGATGCATGCCACACATGGATAAACCAAAAACCAAACCCACTGCTAACAAGTCAATTCCAACTTATATCTACCCTAAAGGTCAGAATGGAACTGCCACATAGTTTTTCCAAGGCTGTAAATCTTCACATAAGCAGACTGTCACATTTTTCTCAGTGGAGTGACTGGTGAGTTTGAACCACCAACCTTTCAGTTTACAGCAGAGCATTTTAACCACTGCACCATTAGGGCTCCTACAACATGCATAAACCTTAACTCTATATGCTGAGCAAAAAAAAACAATAAATAAATAAGTCAGTAGGGTTTTATTTAGGAGCTCTGGTGGTGTAGTGCTTAAGGCATTTGACTGCTAACCAGAAGGCTGGCAGTTCAAACCCACCAGCCACTCTTCGGAAGGAAGGTTGGGCAACCTACCTCTGTAGAGATACTGCCTCTGAAACCCAAGGAGGTGTTGCTATGAGTCGGATCCGACTCAACGGCAGTGAGTTTTTGTGAGGGTTTTATTTATTTCAAATAAGCAAATATAGAGAAACCGAGAGTAATTAATGGTTATCAGGAATGGAAAAAAAGGTCTGGTAGTGTTTTGGTTAAGGCATTGGGCTACTAAAAAAAGTTCTTCAGTTTGAACCCACTAGCCACTCCAAGGGAAAAAGATGAGGCAGTCTGCTTCTGTAAAGATTCACAGCCTTGCACATCCTATGGGGGTCACTATGAGTCAGAATCAACTCGATGGCAGAGGGATTGGTTTTGTCTGCTTTAGGAGTGAAAACAAAGAGGGAAAGAGAGTTTTTGTTCAGGGACATTGAATTAATACTAATAGTGGTAGAATGTGTAAGATGAGTAAAGCCATAATGGTGGAACAACATAAAAAAATATAATCGATGTCATTGAGTTGTAAATGTGGAAGCTGTGTTTTGGTGAGTATATTTCACCACAATGAAAACTTTAAAAAAAAGAAAAAGAAAAAGGAAAGCAGTTGTTATTTCTTTGCACATCTGTCACATAGAATGGACATCTTTAATCTACCCAGTCAAATGAGGTAATGATAAATCTGTCTATTTGTTGAATGCTTACTATATGTTTGACATTGTTGAAATACTTTATATTAATTAAATTAATGCTTATTAAAAAGAAATCACTCTGATCCACATCATATCATTGACAAGGCTTATGCATAAGACAAAGAGAAGTCATTTACCTGAAGCAGGGAGAGAATTAAATTACTTACCCAGGGTCAGGTACTTATTAATTAACAGAGCTAAGAAATAGGTAATAACTGTGTGAGTTGTGTGTCTACTTGCTTGTTCATAGTGATGGTTTGTTACTCTAAGATAGTGAACTTAAGAGAAAAAGCATGCTCTAAGGGGCAAAATTGAGTCTGTTTTTTACTTACTGGGTTTATATACAAAAGAGAGTATGCATTCAGCTATGGAGAAAGGATGATTATGGATTTAAAAAAAAAAAAGTTATTCATCAGAATAGAAAGGTGGCTGAAGCAACGGAAATGTGGATATAACAGACTCAAGGGGTTTTTCTTCTTTGCAGCTCTTTTGCATAGCAACCCCATAGTGGGAGTATCAGATTTCATAGAATGGTGTTCATGAATTCTTAGCAACAACATTTATGCTAGGCAGTAATACGTTAGTTCTGTAAGAAATGACATAAATGGATTGTTTAAATGGATTGTTTCCTCTACCCCACCAATAAATAAATAAACGAACAACATTATATTACAGAAAGACATTGAGTTAACCATTGGGACAATATAATTTACAAACATACACATTGTTTCATTCCTCAATACAATAAAGTATTATACAAAATTACAATAAAAAAAGTTAGGCTAAGACTAAACACCAAACTCCTTGGGTTTCTGAGGCGGTATCTCTACGGAAGTAGAATGGGCATTAAAAATTATCTAATCTAATGTTGTCCTTCATTCTAAGATAAGTTTAGGCCTTGAAAATGCAAAGAGCAAACCTGACTGAGAACACTTAGTGGGAA
Source organism: Orycteropus afer afer (assembly GCF_000298275.1). NCBI lineage: Eukaryota > Metazoa > Chordata > Mammalia > Tubulidentata > Orycteropodidae > Orycteropus > Orycteropus afer. The sequence goes on from NW_006922346.1 coordinate 415,197, forward strand.
TTCGGCCAAGTAATTAAAACTAAACAAGGAACTACAGAGACATCCAGATTGGGGGGGAGAAAAAAAAGTCCTTGTTTAGAGATTTACGGTAGGAAGAGAGTAATTACATTTTGCAGAAATGCAACATGAGATCTATTGCCTTGTCCTTTCAGGCACAATAATGGGTTGGAAACATTTCCAATTAGCTAACATTCTAAAGTCAGGTAACCCAGTATAACTTTAGAAATCAAAAGCAGAAACTGGAGAGATCTAAAGCCTGAATAGTTTGTCTCCCATTGTAGTGTGTATGCATGTGCATGTTTTTGGAAAATTGAAAATATTTAAATAGGTATCCAAGACTTAACCATAGAAGGCTGGGACACCAATTTAAAGAATACAGTGAAAATATTTGGAAAAGGACTTAAGGGTAATGTAACTAAGAATTGTGCTTTTATTATTACTATTTTTATGTTTATCTTACTCTGACTTTCACAGGCATTCCAAATCCTTCTCCTTTACAGCTAAGTTTAATTTTAGTTAACCTCTATGTTCTGTGCTTACAAATGTTTACAGTGGGAAAAGAGTGGATAGAAAGTAAGAAGATGACAGGGGTTTGCTACCTTCAAAATACCATCTCTTTCAACTTAAATCATCACAATCCCAAGTTATTTTTATGTTTGACTTTCTGTAATATTTGATTTAACTAAAGCTTTATGAACTCAAGACGGGGAGGATGCTAACTGTGGGAATCAGTGATAATCAACTATTTGAATTTTATTAATCAGAGCTTTACAGTTGCCGCTTTTCTTTTTAGGGACAAATCTATTTTACATTTCAAATAAAAATGTCTTAGAAAAAGAAACACTTACAGACACATTACATTTCTACCACTCAGGGGCATGTAAAACTTTTTTATTTCAATATTTGTGGAAATAAAATGAAATAATTTTCATTTCATTTACTTAACTTTGACTTTTAAATCAATACTAGCTTTCTGTTTGGAAAGCCTTTAAAACTCTGCAATTACTTTATTTTTTAAATAACTTAAAAAAATTAATTGGAATTTTTAATAGGATTTTTAAGTAGTAATCAGAAATTAGTTAAAATTCTTAGGTTAAGTATCTACAAATATGTTTGGGAAATTTCAGTTTACCTATAGGTTGACCCACGGTTAAATGGGAAATATTAATGAAGTGAACCCATTTATTTCCTCAACTATGATTTACTGAGTGATGGCTGCTCCTGCTGCTAATATTAATATAGTAATAATATCAGAGCAGTTACATAGTTTTGAGTGTAGATTCCTAGCCAGGCACTGTACCTCAGAGCTTTGAATATATTATTTGATATGCACAATAACTCCATGAGTTGCATATTTTTTTATTCTTCTTTATATGATAGGAAACTAAGGCTTAGAAAATTGAAGTAATTCACCCACCTGGATGCTATATCTCCAAGTAACATACAAAACTAGATAAGCAAATACTTCCTCTTATGTCAGGTCCATCTCTGAAGAGATAAATATTATATTTTTTTCCTCAAGTATTAGAGATTCTCCAGCTACTTCACAGCCACCTCAAAAACTTTTAAAAGGACCTAGAATTTTCAGAGTAAGAACAAAATTAATTTTCACATTATAATTAGAAAATAATCAATACTCTTTGCACAGAGTAATATTTATCTAGCCATTACCACTACATTGCATGAAAGCAGTATCTTTTATGAGTGTTATCACCTTCTTGTTATAGAAATGGATATTATTCTAATAACTTATCAATAACAAATGTTTGGGGAGTGAAGAAACTATAAGTAATGCTGAAAAATTATGTGTAGATTTTATTTAATGTTTTATTCTTACAGATTATTAATTTTTGGCTAAAGGAGCTCAGTAGCTGAAAAACACAGTAAAATTAAATAGATCCTCTTTTATGCACACATCTTTCCTGATTTTAATTAGGCAGTATCCCCTTATTCTATTTGAACAACTGCCTCTTTGTCTAGGTAAAGTTGCCTCATGAGCATAATGAAGTGTTCTTTAATTTCCATTCTTTGAAATGTCTAAAATTTGATCACACAGTCATATGCTTTTGCAAGGCCAGTAAAATACAGGTAAACATCATGCTGGCATTTTCTGTTTTCAGCCAACATTTATCTGACATCAGCAATAGTATCTGTTACTCCTCTTTCAGCCAACATCTATCTGACATCAGCAATAGTATCTGTCATTCTACTCCCTCTGATTCTGGCCTGAATTTCCAGCAGTACCCTCTCTGTGATCTGATACAATCATTTCTGAAATTATCTTCAACAATGTTTCATTTTCCTGCAATATTTATGCTACTGTTTGATAATTTCCCCATTCTGTTGGATCACCTTCCATTGAAATGAGCAAAAATATGGATTTCTTCCAGTCAATTGGCCAGGTACATATCTTCCAAATTTCTTGGCATAGACAAGTAAGTGCTTCCAGTGATGCATCGATTTATTGAAACATCTCACTCAATTGATATCCAGGGACTCTTGGAGCCCTGTTTTTTGCCAACGCTTTAAGTGCAGCTTGGAAATACTCCTTCAGTACCATTGCTTCTTGATCATATGCTATGTTCTGAAATGTTTAAATATCAACCAATTCTTTTTGGTACAGTGATTCTGTGTATTCCCTCCATCTACTTTTGATATTTCCTGCATTGTTCGACATTTTGTCCAAAGAATCATTCAATATTGCAACTTGAGGCTTGAATTTGGGGAGCCGGCTAGAAATATAGGTGTGAAGGATAGGTAGTAAAGAGGGTGAGTAAATGATCAAGATAACAATATAGTACTCATGGGAAATATCTGTAAGCCTCGGTAGTCTTACCCAAAGGATGTGTGTGTGTGTGTGTGTGTGTGTAATAAATTACCAAAAAAAAAATTGTGGCTTCAAACAGTATAAATGTGTTATCTTCTACATCTGGGAATCCTAAGATAGAAATAGATATCACTGGGTTACAATCAAGAAATTAGCAAGATTTCACTCTATCCTTGTCTTTTTTAGCATACAGAGATACCTGTGTTCCTTTGTTTGTAGACAGCTTTCATTTCTAAAGCCAGGAATAGCTGACCTTTCTTGCATTGCATCATTCTAACATTCTCTCATCAATATTTAAAGGACATTGGGGTTTACGTTGGGACAACTCAGAGAATCCAGGATAAAATCCTTATATCTACCTTAATTAACAGTAAAGTGTACATTAAATAACTACAATGTTTATCTCATTAACAACCTGCAGTACACAGATGACACAGCTTTGCTTGCTGAAGGTGAGGATGACTTGGTACACGTACTGATGAAGATTAAAGAATACAGTCTGCAGTATGGATTACACCTCAATATAAAGAAAGCAAAAATCCTCACAACTGGACCAATAAGCAGCATCACAAGCACTGGAGGGATGATTGAAGTTGTCAAAGACTTCATATTGCTTGGTGCTACAATCAATGCCAATGGAAGCAGCATTTAAGACATGAAAATATATATTGCATTGGGCAAATCTGCTACAAAAGACCTCTTTCAAGTGCTGAGGAGTGAAGATGTCTCCTTGGAGACTAAAATGTGCCTAACCCAAGCCATGGTGTTTTCAATCACCTCATATGCATGTGAGAGCTAGACTATGACTAAGGAAGACCAAAAAAAAAGTTGATGCTTTTGAGTTGTGGTGTTGGAAAAGAATGATGAAGGTACCATGGACTGCTAGAAGAACTAACAAGTCTATTCTGGAAAAAGTGCAGCCGGAATGCTCCTTGGAAGCAAGGATGGCCAGATTTCATCTCACCTTCTTTGGTCATGTCAGAAGGGACCATTCTCTGGAGAAGGATGCCATGCTTAGTAAAGTGGAGGGTCAACAAAAACTGGAAAGGCCCTCAACAAGATGGATTGACAAGGTGGCTGCAGCAATAGGCTGAGATAAAGTAGGGATCATGAGGCTGGCACAGGACCAGGTGGTGTTTTGTTCTGTCGTGCATAGAGTCACTATGAGTTGGGGGCAACTCGGTGGCACATAACATCAACAACAACCTTAATTATATCTGCAACCTTAATTATTCCCCTTGCCATGGATTAGAAAATGAATAAATTTTGGGGAAGGGACCATTATTCCATTCTCACAGTAAAAAAACTAGGGTGTATATGTGCCATGTCTCATCTCTGATTAGTTGAGGGTTTCTCTTAGCTATAGTAACTCATTCAAAATTTTATTCTGGCCCATTCATCCAACTCCAGTGTAGTTTTTGCATATTTTCCTTGCAGCCATCAAACCCTTGCTGTTGTTGTTGTTGTTGTTATTTGCCATCGAGTCGGCCTCGACTCATAACGACCCCTCCTTGGGTTTCCGAGACAGTATCACTACTGAAGAAGGAATGCCCAACCTTCCTTCCGAGGAGTGTCTGGTGGGTTTGAACCGCCAGCCTTCTGGTTAGCAGTCAAGTGCCTTAGGCACTATTCTACCAGAGTTCCTTAGACAGACTTAAGTGGGTAACAAACAATTTCCCCTGCAACTGTCAAACCTGTAGAAGTACTTAAATATATAACATAAGAAACTTTTCTCTGATTAAGCTAGAGATATGGAAAGAATGTTTTTAAGGAAAGGTCTTTACAAAAGGCCCGTATGAAAAATTCTCTTAGCAACCCTCAGGAAATATTTTAAGATAATTACCTTATGACCACTCTGCCAAACCCCCCTTAGCCATGTATTTAAACTAAGCAATCCATGTAGCCAACATTCATTTTTCTAACCAACCATTTTAAAAGTGTTTTCTCATCCACTTTGACTTGTCCTTACCTTGGATTTCATGATGTTGAAACTTCCATTCAGAATGTTGTACCTTTATGATTTTACCCCATAAATATGTCTCTGTTATGTTACCATTTTGGAATGTTTGATAACACTTTGAGATCAGACATAGTCCCAAGTTGAACTATTTTGAACCTTCAATACATGTCTTTGCTTTTAACAAAGTGTGCATTCTTAGTAGTTGACAGTATAGAATTTAAAAACAATAATAAACTAACTACATTTTGATATGCTTTCTCTTATCACAATGTACAGACACTTCTAAACAATGAAAAACAAATCCTTGTAATCCCCCACAAACACATCGTGGTATGCCAGTGTTGTGACTGTTTGTAGCTGTTTCCACTCTAAACAACCAGAATCCTTAAGCTAGTCAACTTCATTGCAGCACAAATTCTCTAAGTAAGTCATTGGGACTAATGGTTATAGGGGCCTCACGAAATTCTAACATTCTTATTCTCTGAACCAGTATATTTTAATTATGGATAATAGCAATCTATATTGGTCATTGGTTCAAGGTATAGTTTAGACCTGAAAAACAATGGTCAATAATGCAAAATACCACCCCAAAGCTGATGACATACTTTCAGCTTTAAGCGTGCATTGTAATGTTTCAGAAGTCCATCTTACAAATTAAGCAGTATTAAAAAAAAAAAAAAATGATCTTGAGGATATAAGTCCATTGTGACACCTCCTTTGTCATAAAGTTAATCCCTTGATCCCATTTTCTTTAATGTGATATGGACAATGGTGGGTTTTGTAATATCTCACATGAATACATCAAGTGCTACAGAAATTTCATAACCGTTGCTGCCAAGCTATTTAAGAATACAGACTTAAAAGAAGAATAAATATCAGATTCAGTATAGGTAAGTTATAGTCTCCCCTAGAATGGAAAAAATCTATTATAATCAAAAGTTGATACCAAGAGCTGATTGGTTTTCTTTAGGGATGGTACCATATCAAATCCTCTGCATCAAACTCTGCTACTGATAGACATGGTGGCTCTGCATAGGCTTCCTTCTGTGAAAGCTGATTTAGCTCCTGTTGCAGCTGAAAATGATCTGGCTGAGGGGCACCGAGAAGAAATAAAAAGATCTACACAATTGTGTTAACTTCTATCAGTCCACCGCCTGTGCTTTGATGCCCCTCACAATCAAACCTGGCAAGTTGCTAGTATTGAGGAATATATATATTTGTGTGTGTGTGTGTATATATATATATATATACACACACACACACACATATATACACTCAAAACTCACTGCTGTGGAGTCAATCCTGACTCCTTGCGACCCCTTCTTGGGTTTCTGATGTGCTATCTCTATGGAAGTAGATTGCCCAGTCTTCGTTCCTAGAGTGGCTGGTGGGTATTAACTGCCAACCTTCTGGTTACCAGTCACATGTCTTAGGCACTATGCCAACAGAGCTCCCAAAGGGAACATAAACTCCATGAACCCTGAACCCAAACTCTCCCTTTCCTCTTGCCTCTTAATATCGGTAACAACTAATAATCTCTGATTTCTAAAGGCATACATTGGAGCTATTGTAAATTTGCTTTTAGACCACCACAATAAAACAATATGCCCACGCATTTCTTGGTTTCCCAGTGCATATAAAAGTTATGTTTACAATTGTGTAGTCTATTAAGTTTATAATAACATTAGGGAAACTTTGAAATATTGTGAGAATTGCCATAATGTCATACAGAGACATGAAGTGAGAAAATGCTGTTGGAAAAATGAAGCCAAAAATTTGCTTCATAAAGTGTTGCCACTAACATTCAATTTAAAAAATCAAAAAATCCAGAATCTTCATTGTACAATAATTAAAAATAAATAAATAAATAAAATTAAGCATGCCTGTTTGCATGTGCCGAAGGCATTTGACTGCTAACCAGAAGGCTGGTGATTCAAATCCACCAGCCACTCCTCAGAAGGAATATTGGACAATCTACTTCCTTAGTGACATCACTTCAGAAACCCAAGGAGGTGTAGCTGAGTCGGATTCCACTCCATGGCAATGGGTTTAGTTTATTTGGTTTGGTATGTGTTTGCCAATTTCATGTAAATGAGACTATACTGTATTTGTCCTTTTCTGACTGACATATTTCACTCAGAATGATGTTTTCAAGGTTTATCTATGCAGTGGCATGCAACACGATTTCATTTCTCCTTATAGCTATAATAATATTCTGTGTGCAGATATACTACATTTTACTTACCATTGTTATGTTGGCTCCCGGTAAGATGGAGGAATAGGCAGACAAGCGACACAGACCCTCTTCAACAAAGAAAAGTAAAACCAATTGAAAGAGATACAGAAAATAATACTGGAAGCCTGAGCTTTGAAAGGAACTATACAAAAGTGGATTAGGCACCAACTAGTGGAAAAACCTGAATGCAAACAGTGAGAACAGAGATGGTCAAAGCTGCCGACTGTCAGCTACTCTGATGAGACCAACAGTTTGAATATTTCTAAGTGGTGCTGGGACCTAAGAATTGACCTAAAGATCAGTCCTGGTCACCAAGGGCTGTAGGGACAACTGCTGCGGTGGCTAGGAAGGGAAACAGCAAGGAGGGTGACAACCTGAGCTGCGGACTTTCTGCTCTCCTGAGGTCACAGCCATTTTGAGTGTTTACACTTGGTAGCCATTTTGGATATTTAATGTGGTGTTGGGACCTGAGAATTGACCTAAAGATCAGTCCCAGTCACCAAGGGCTGCAGGGACAACTCCTCTGGTGGCCTATGACTAGGAAGGGAAAGAGCAAGGAGGGAGACAACTTTGAGCTGTGGACTTTCTACTGTCCGGAGGGCACAGACATTTTGATTGTTTACACGTGGGAGCCATTTTGGATATTTATAAGCTGCAGCTATTTTGGATATTTAAAGTGACTGAGGGTGCAACCATTTTGAATGTTTACAAATGGCAACCATTTTGGATTTTAAAGTAATAGCATTCTCATTTGGATTCCACAGACTTAAGAACAGGCAGTGAGGTAAGAAGCAGGGAGAGAATAGAAAAGGCAAAGGGGACCAGAACAGATTGAGGAGTCAACCGCAATGAGCCAGGTGAGGAGAGGGAACCCAGGCCACATCCTACAAGCAGCAAGGTGGGAAGCAGGGAAAGGACAGAAAAGGCAAAGGGGACTGGAACAGATTGAGGAGTTAGCTGCAGGGATCCAGGTAGCTGTTGCAGGGGTCTCCAACAGCTAAGGGAGACAAACTTGTCTGTCAATTTGTCCTACTGTGGTGACACATTGCTGAGTCTTAAGGCTGTACCACTGGGGTTCCAAACCCAGTGGGGTGCACCTGTTGCACAGGTATCAGCCCAGCTTGCAGACTGAGACAGACTAGGAACAAGGAGAAGGCCAGCCACTTCTCAAAGAACTGCCCAGGGAAAACCTTATGAATAGCAGAGAAACACTGTCTGATACACAACTGCACAATTTTATGAATACTCTGAAAACATTGTCTAATACAGAGGAGGAAGATAAGTTACTTAGCTTAGAAAGCTCTTAAAGTAGGACTGGGAAAGACCTGCACAATCAGAGTAACATCAGCCTTACTCATATGGATAAGGTAAAGCTTTCGAGACCTCCATTTGTGGACTTGGCACCACTCAAATTGAGGAGAAATAGAAGTAAATATCCATTAATAATTGGAATGTAGAATGTACAAAGTATGAATCTAGGAAAATTGGAAGTTGTCAAAAAGGAAATGGAATGCATGAAGATTAATATCTTCAGCATTAGTGAGCTGAAATGGACTGGTTTTGGCCATTTTGAATCAGACAACCATGTGATCTACTATGCCAGGAATGACAGTCTGAAGAAGAATGGTGTGGCATTCATCATCACAAAGGATGTTTCAAGATCTGTCCTGAAGTACAATGCTGTCAGCGATAGCATAATATCCATATGCCTACAAGGAAGACCCATTAATATGACTATTATTAAAATTTATTCCCCAACTACCAAAGCCAAAGATGAGGAAATTGAGGATTTTTATCAACTTTGGCAGTCTGAAATTGACCGAATATGCAATCCGAATGTGTTAATTATCACTGGTGACTGGAATGCAAAAGTTAGAAACAAAGAAGAATCACAGGTAGTTGGAAAATTTGGCTTTGGTGACAGAAATAATGCTGGAACTTCCATGGTAGAATTTTGCAAGAAAAATGACTTGTTCATTGCAAACACCTTTTTTCAACAACACAAATGGTGGCTGTACACGTGGACTTCACCAGATGGAAGACACAGGAATCAGATTGACTACCTCTTTGGCAAGAGGCAATGGAAAACCTCAATATCTTCAGCCAAAACCAGGCCAGGAACTGATTGTGGAACAGACCATCAACTGCTTATATACAAGTTCAACTTGAAGTTAAAGACAATTAAAACAAGTCCACAAGAGCCAAAATATGGTCTAGAAAATATCCATCCTGAATTTAGAGATCATCTAAAGAATAGATTTGATGGATTGAACACTAGTGACCGGAAACCAGGTGAATTGTGGGATGACATCAAGAGCATCATCCATGAAGAAAGCAAGAGGTCACTAAAAAGAAAACAAAAGAAGAGAAGACCAAAATGGATGACAGAAGAGACTCTGAAATCTGCCCTTGAGTGGAGAGTAGCTAAATCAAATGGAAGAAATGACAAGATAAAAGAATTGAACCTAAGATTTCAAAGAGCAGCTCGAGAAGACAAAGACAATTACTATAATGAAATGTGCAAAGACCTGGAGTTAGAAAACCAAAAAGGGGCAACATGATCAACATTTTTCAAGCTGAAAGAATTGAGGAAAAAAGTTAAGCCTCAAGTTGCAATATTGAAAGATTCTAAGGGCAAAACATTGAATTATGCAGGGAACATCAAAAGAAGATGGAAGGAATACACAGAGTCACTGTACCAAAAAGAACTGGTCAATTTTCATCCATTTCAGGAGGCAGCATATGATATAGAACCAATGGTACTGAAGGAGGAAGTCAAAGCTGCAATGAAAGAACTGGTGAAGAACAAGGCTCTGGGAATTGACGGAATACCCATTGAGATATTTCAACAAACGGATGCCACACTGGAGGCATTCACTCAGTTATGACAAGAGATTTGGAAGACCAAAACTCTGGCCAACTGACTGGAAGAGATCCATATTTGTACCCATTCCAAAGAAAGGTGATCCCACACAATGTGGAAATTATCCAACAATATCATAGTGTTAGACTGGGTTCTCTAGAGAACAAAAAACAGAAAAGCTTATATTTCAGGAAAATGGATCACACACTTATACAAGCTGGCAAGTCCAAAGTTCCTTGATCAAACGACAAGCTGGAGGCCTTTCCTGGCTCTTGCAACTTCAGGGGCTGAGGAGCTCAAGGCTGGCAGGCAGGATACCAGCTGTTGACTCCAACGAATGACAAATCCAAGATCTTCAGGCCGAATAGTGGACTGTTCACTCATGGACAGTTGTAGACAGCACAATAGAATCC
>NW_006922346.1:428455-436972 GCF_000298275.1 Orycteropus afer afer
CACAACTGGACCAATAAGCAGCATCATGATAAATGGAGAAAAGACTGAGCTTGTCAAAGAATGCACATTGCTTGGTTCTACAATCAAGGCCAATGGAAGCAGCAGTCAGGACATTAGATGATGTGTAGCACTGGGCAGGTAGACTGTAAAGGAACTCTTTCAAGTGCTGAGGAGCAAGGACGTCTCCTTGAGGACTAAGGTGCACCTGACGCAGGCCATATTTCCAATTGCCTCATATGCATGTGAGAGCTGGACAATGAATTAGGAAGACCAAAGAAGAGTTGATGCTTTTGCATTGTGGTGCTGGCAAAGAATGTGGAAGGTACCATGGACTGCCAAAAGAACTAACATGTCTGTCCTGGAGGAAGTGCAGCCGAGATGCTCCTTGCAAGAGAGGATGGCCAGACTTCATCTCACCTACTTTGGTCATGTTGTCAGAGGGGACCATTCCCTGGAGAAGGATGTCATTCATGCTTGGTAAAGTGGAGGGTCGACGAAAGAGGGGAAGGCCTTCAACGAGATGGATTGACATGGTGGCTGTGACAATGGGCTCAAGTATAGCAAAGATCTTGGAGCAGGCATGGGATCAGGCGATGCTTCGTTCTGCTGTGCATGGGGTAGCTATGAGTCAGAAGCAATTCGCTGACACCTAGCAACAACATGCTGTGGGACATTTAAATTTTTCTGCCATTTGGTTATCGTAAATAGTGCTGCAATAAACATTGGTGTACAGGTTCCTATTTGGATTCCTGACTTCACTTCTTCACTTCTTCTGGGCATAATTTTAGGTTTGAAATTGGTAGATTATACAGTATTTCTATTTATTTATTTATTTTTTAATTGTGCTTTGGGTGCAAATTTACAAAGCAGATTTGTTTTACAGTCAACAGTTCATGCACATTTGATTTCACAGCCCTGATTACCATCCACAACCATAAAAACTCTCCTTCCTTCTCCTCCCTGTGACTAGCTCCACCCTGTGCTCCTCTTATCTATGCATTTCTGTCTGTCCAGCTTTCCCTCTATGTGAATGCTGCCCCTCTGATATCTCATGGCTGATTTATTTAAGTGGTGTATCTCCCTAGAGTAAGTGGGTACATTTCCCCGGGGTAGGTATTCTGCATGTAGGTCTTTCTATTGCTGGATTGAGATCCAATCCACAGAAGTGAGTCCATATCCAGGCCTGAAGCATAAGCCAGGGCCACAGTCTCAAATCTTTATCTAACCTGTAATTCTGGTCATGTTTGCATTCTTCAATTGTGCTCTGTATTTTTCCTCCAACTCTATTCAGAATCTCCAATTTTGATCCCTTTCTGAGTGGTTGGCATTAGTAGTCAGGTATCATTTAGCTCCTCTGGTCTTGGGATCATGAAGGGTGAGGTCCTTATGGTCCATTCTATCTTTGGACTAATTCTTTCCATATGACTTTGATTTTCTTCATTCTTCTTTGCTCCAGGTGAGATGATACCAATAATTGCATCTTAGTTATCTATTTGAAAGCTTTTTAGACTTCAGTTACTACTCACCAAAACAGGATCTAGAACAAGATTCTTATGTACTATGTTGTAGCAGTTGGGCATGATGTCCCCTGAGACTATGGTCCTGAGCCCTCAGTCTTGGTGATTCTCTCAAGGTCTTTGGTTGTCTATGAGAAGCTACTCCAACCCTGTCTTCTGTTAGTTCTTTAGTGTATGTGGATAATTTTGCAGCACAAGTGCATGTTTGAGATTATCTTCAGCCAATTCTATCCTTGGTCTTGAATATACTCCTGTTCACCTGCCACCACCTGATCTTCTCACCTGCCTATGCAATTACTCATAGCGTAGTGTTTGGTGCTAGTAGCAAAGCAGTATTGTGCATGCAACAGTATTTGCCTATGTTGTCTATATCTTATGTGCGTGCTTTTGTGTATTCCCTTTCTCCATTGTCCCCTTGCTGGTCAGACTCTTTCCATACCACCTCTCCTCTCATCTAAATCAACATGAGACCTGCAACTAGTCTGGGATTTTCCCTCCCATCCCTGGGAACCAACAAAGTGAATTTCCTTCCCTGAGTAAACATTTCCTTGACTTTTTACAACAATAGACTCATATAATATTTGTCCTTCTGTGACTGACTTATTTCACTCAGCATAATGTCCTCCAAATTCATCCATGTTGTGAGATGATTCATATATTCTTTATTATTCTTTATTGTTACATAATATTCCATTGTGTGAATGTATCATAGTTTGGTTATCCATTCATCTGTTGGTGATCATTTAGGTGGTTACCATCTCTTTGCTGTAGTGAATTGTGCTGAGATGAACACGATATGCATATGTCTATCCGTGTCCTGTCTCTCAACTCTTTAGGGCATATTCTTAGGAATGGATTTGCTGTATCAAATAGTATTTGTATTTTCAGTCTTTTCAGAAACTGCCATATCATTTTCCTCAATGGCTGTACCATTTGCAGTACCACCAGTAGTGTATGAGAGTTCCAATATCTCTGCAACCTCTCCAGTATTTTTCATTTTTTGTCTTGTTGAACTTTGCTATTATTGCTGGTACCATAGTGCCTAAGACACTTGACTGCTAACCAGAAGACTGGTGGTTCAAACCCACCAGCCACTCCTCGGAAGGAAGATGGGGCAATCTACTTCCATAGTGATACTGACTCGGAAACCCAAAGAGGGGTCGCTATGAGTCAAGTCCGACTCCACAGCACATAACAACAACAACAACAACATTATTGCTGGGGTGAGATGATATCTCATTGTTGGTTTGATTTGCATCTCTTTAGTAGCTAGTGATCATGAGCCTTTCCTGATATGTTTTTTGGCCACCTGTATTAGTGAAGTGTGTGTTCATATCTTCTGACCATTTTTGAATTAGATTATTTATCTTTTTAGTGTTGAAGTGTTGAAGTTTTCTGTAAATTTTTGAGATAAGTCTCTGGTCAGATATATCACGGCCAAATATTTTTCTCCCAGTCTGTAGGTTCTCATTTTACCCTTTTAGAAAAGTCTTTAGACCAATGTACATAAGAATTAAATTTTTAAAAGTTTCTAATTATCTCTTCTCTCTTTTCCTGCTTGCACATTTTGAGTTATGCTTGATAGTCTATTTTTGCTGTAAATTAGGGCCCCTAAATTTTCCCCTACTTTATTTTTGATGCACTTTATAGATTGGGACTTCACATTTAAGTCTTTGATCCAACTCAATTTTGTTTTTGTGTATGTCTTGAGATGTGGATCTTGTTTCATTTTTCTGGATATCCAATTTTGTCAACATCATTTGTTAAATAAGCTATCCCTTCATTATTTAATGGGTTTTGGTCCATTGTCAAAGAGCAGCTGACCATAGATAGTTGGGTTGTAGAAATGTGTTTTTGATTATGTTCCATTGGTCTGTCTATCGTTGTACCAATACCACACTGTTTTGACAACTGTGTCTGTACAGTAGGTTTTGAGATCCAGAAGTGTGAGACCCCCTACATTTTTTTTTTCTTCTTTAGCAGTGCTTTGCTTATCTGAGGTCTCTTTCCTTTCCATATGAAATTAATCATTGACTTTTCCATGTCCTTAAAGAAAGTTGATGGAATCTGGATTGGGATTGTATTGCATTCATAGATTGTTTTGGGTAGTATTGACATTTTCACATTCAATCTTTCTCTCCATGAGCATAGAATGTTCTTCCATTTATGTAGATCTCTTGTTTCTTGTAGAAGTGTTTTGTAGTTTTCTTTATATAGGTCTTTAGGGTCCCTAGTAGGATTTATTCTTAAGTATTTTATTTTTTTAGTAACTGTTTTACACACTGGATATCCCAGTTTACCATCCTACCAGCAGTGGATGAAGGGTCCAGCTTGTCCACAATCTCACAAACACCTGATGTTATCTAATATTTTTAATCATCACAATTCTAATAGGTGTGAGGTGATATATCATTGTGGTTTTGATTTGTATTTTCATTCAACATGTTTTCATGGGATTTTTGGCTATTTGTGTCCTAGTAGCATTTTATTGAGGAAAGTTATTTGAAAACATTAGTGTTTCTTGTAATTCCACTGTCATAGGCATTATTAGGTAACTCTGGTAGCATAGTGGCTAAGGCACTTGACTGCTAACCAGAAGAATGGCGGTTCAAATCCACCAGCCACTCCTCAGAAGGAAGATGGGGCAATCTACTTCCATTGTGATACTGCCCTGGAAACCCAAGGAGGGGTCTCTATGAGTTGGGTCTGACTCGATGGCACATAACAGCAACAGGCATTATTAATCACAATAGTGTTCATTTTACAGGTAGCTGAAAAAAATTAATTTCTGACTTTAAAATATTTATATTTTGTAAACATTGTATGCAATCAATATCAATTTCTCACTTGTAATTTCTGAGACTTTCTAAAACTTATCTATGGTCCATTTTCACTCATTCGTGTTGGATTAATTTTATACGATTTTGTATTGTACCCATTGTTGTCACATTTTAAGCCACTACAATTCTTTTTCTTATTTTCTCATATTATCTACATTTTTCATATATTTTCATAATCAATCTTATAGGAAAATACAGGATATGAAAATATAATTAAGGTTTAGGCCATTTTAAATTTAAGTTATTGTGTTGAATTTGGGCTTAATTTAGGGTATAATTTTATACGTATAGTGACCTGGGTAACAGGCATGCTCTAATATAACTTATTCTAGATTATTGCTTAAGGTTTCTGTGGTTGTCCCAATAAAAAAAAAAAATAAAATAAAATAAAACTCAAATTTAGTAAGGCCAACACTGTTTTCTTTTTTCTTTTAGATATTAAAAAATGTTACCATTGAGAAAATTCTGACACCTGGGGACTCCATGTGTTATAAAGTAGAACTTCTCCATAAAGTTTTCTTGGATACAATCTTTATGTGAGCAGATTGCCAGGCATTTCTCCCATGAGAGAGCTGAGTGGGTTCAAATCACCAGTCTTTATGAAACAGGTTGATCCCAAACTGCTTATATGACCCAGGGACCTATTTTTTATATGATGGTGTTTTTGTGTGTTGTGTCCAGTCCTTTTCAACTCATAGCAACCCATGTAAACCAGCATGAAACACTGTCCAGTCCTCCAGCATCCTCATAATCATTGCTCTTCTTGAGCCTGTTGTTGCAGCCATTGTGTCAATCCATGTCATTAAGGGTCTTCCTCTTTTTGCTGACCATCTATACTACTAAGCATAATATCCTCTTCAGGTAATAGACCCTCCTGATAATATGTTCAAAGTATGAAAAGTGAAGTCTTGACATCCTCACTTCTAAGGAGCTTCCCACATATACTTCCTCCAAGACAGATCTCTTCTTTCTTCTAGTAGTCCTTGGTACATATAATATTCATCATCACCAACACAATTCAAATTCATAACTTTTGTTTATACTTCATTATTCATTGTGCAGTTTTCAAATCCACATGAGGCTCTTGAAAAGACAATGGCTTGGATTAGGTGGACCCTTGTTTTCAAAATGACATCTTTTCTCTTTAACACTTAAAGAAGCCTTTTGCTTCAGACTTACCCAATGCAATACATCATTCGATTTCTTGACTTCTGCTCTTCCATGGGTGTTGAATGTGGATCCAAGTAAAATGAATTCCTTATTGCTTATTGGTCCAGTAGTGAGTAATTTTGATTTCATGATGTTCAGTGTAGTCAATACTGAAGGCTGTAGTCTTTGATATTTATCAGTAAGTGCTTCAAGTCTTCTTCAAGCAAGGCTGTGTCATCTGCATGCTACAGGTTTTTAACAAATCTTCCCCCAATCCTGATGCCACGTACTTCTTCACATAGTTCAGCTTCTCTGATTGTTCAGCATACAGATGGAATATTGTGGTGAAAGGACACAGCCCTAATGTGCACTTCTACTGATTTTAAACGATGCATTATACAGTTGTTCTGTTTGAATAGCTGCCTTGTGATCTATATACAGGTTCCTCATGAGCAAAATTAAGTGTTCTGAATTCTTTGTAATGTTATCCATAATTTATGATCCACACAAAAAATGCAATTCTGCAGTCATTAAAACACAGGTAAACATCTTGTATTCTTTTCTTTCAGAAAAGACCCATCTGACATCAGCAAGGATAACTTCGTTCCATGTCTTCTACTGAATACAGGTATATTTACTAACAGCTCCCTGACAATGTACTGCTGCAACTCTTTTAAAATTATTTTTAGTAAAATTTTACCTGAGTGTGATGTTAATAATATGGTTTGATAATTTCAACATTCTGTTGGATCATCTTTCTTTGTAATGAACACAAATATGAATCTCTTCAAGTTGGTTGGCCAGGTAGTTGTTGTCCAAATTCCTTGGTATAAAGGAGTGAGTACTTCCATTGTTGTATCCATTTGTTGGAACATTTCAGTTGGTATTCCATCATTTCCAAACCAACAAATCAAACTCACTGCTGTGGAGTTGGATCTGACTCATAGAAACCCCTCCTTGGGTTTCTGAGGTAGTATCACTACAGAAGTAGATTGCTCAACCTTTCTTTTGGAGGAATAGCTGGTGGATTTGAACCAGCCTTCTGGTTAGTAGTTAAATGCTTTTGTCACTATGCACCAGAGCATTTTCTGGAGACTTATTTTTCTCTAATTATTTCAGTGCAGCTTGGACCTTTTCCTTCAATACCATTGGTTCTTGACCATATGTTTTCTCCTGAATTGGTTAAATGTTGACCAATTCTTTTTGATACAGTGACTCTGTATTCCTTCCATCTTCTTTTGTTGCTTCCTGCATGATTCAGTATTTAGCCAGAGTCTCCTCTGACATCCATTTTGGTCTTTTCTTTCTTTCCTATCTTTTTAATGACCTTTGGTTTTCTTCATGTATGATGTCCTTGATGTCATCCAACAACTAGTCTGGTCTTCAGTAATTGATGTTCAATGCATCAAATCTATCTTTCAGATGGTCTCTAAATTCAGATGGCATATACTCAAAGATGTATTTTGATTCTTGTGGATTTATTTTAATTTTCTTTAACTTCAGCTTAAACTTGCATATGATGCTCTGTTGCACAGTCACCCCCTGGTCTTAATCTCACTGATGATATTCAGCTTCTCCATCTCTTTCCACAGATAGAATTACTTTGTTCCCTGTGCATTCCGTATGGTGATTCATTTATATAATCTCTGTTTATGTTGTTTAAACAAGTTATTTGTAATGAATATGTTTTTGGTCATGCAAAATTCTCTATCATGTCATCTCTGACATCATTTTTAACAGCAACCGGGAGCTCTGGTGGTGTAGTGCTTAAGGCATTTGACTGCTAACCAGAGGCTGGTGGTTCAAACCAGCCACTCCTTGGAAGGAAGTTTGGGCAATCTACCTCCACGTGATACTGCCTTGGAAACCCAAGGAGGGGTTGCTATAACTAGATGCATCTGACACATTATAGTTTTTTGGGGTGATATATTATCCAACTATCAATTTTTCATCTTTCTTTCCAACTTTCTCATTCAAATAACCAATAATTATCAATGCATCTTGATTGGATGTTTGGTTTATTTGAAATTGCAGAAGGTTGTGAAAATCTTCAATTTCTTTATCTTTGGCTTTAGTGGTTGGTAGGTAAATTTGAATAATTAACTGTCCTTTGTATGAGTGTGGTATTATCCTGTCACTGACTGAATTGTACTTCAGGGTAGAACTTGAAATGTTCTTTTTTTATGATGGACATAACTCCATTCCTCTTCAATATGTCATTCCCAGCATAGTAGACCATTTGATTGTCCAATTTAAAATAGACAATAGCAGTTCAGTTCAGCTCACTAATAGCTATGATACTGGCCATTATGTAGTCCATTTCATTTTTGACAAAACAAAATTTTTCTAGAGTCACACTTAATATGTTCCACATTTCAATCATTAATGGGTGTTTGTAGCTGTTACTTCTCATTTTGACATAGGCATACTAAAAGCCCATTAATATGTTCTTTCTATAAAGATTTTATAGAAGACAAAGTCCATGGTAATGAAAAGCCAAGGCTTTTTAATTTATTTCCAAATTAAGATTATTTATTTCTTACAAGTTTGGCATTTTAAAAATATCCCTTTCAATAGATAATATATACATACATATTAAAGGTCATTTTGATTTGGATGTTTCAGTATGTATAATAAAATCAGGGGTAGAAGTGACAGATTTTAAAATTTCAGTAAAATTATAAAAATTCCATTGTCTCTTTCAAAAATAGTAGTAATAAACTGATAC
This sequence comes from Orycteropus afer afer, assembly GCF_000298275.1. Lineage (NCBI taxonomy): Eukaryota > Metazoa > Chordata > Mammalia > Tubulidentata > Orycteropodidae > Orycteropus > Orycteropus afer. Next base: position 436,690 of record NW_006922346.1, read on the forward strand.
ATATTTGCACATATTCACATTTAATTAGCTGTCAAAACACCTGTGGCTGCATTTATCCTATTTTCATGTGTAAGGGAAAGTATTTGAAAAAGAGATAGCGCAGGGTACTAGAAGAATGCATGCTGTGCTTACTTTATGCCTTTCAACATTCAGTTCTTCACAACAGAGCTAAAACATATGATGCTTATCATTGGTTTGTTCTGAAATGTATATAACATTCTGTATTGTAATTGCTAGCAGTTTCCCTTGTTACCCTCCCTAAAGGGACCGGGTCTCTGGGAGC
>NW_006922346.1:440398-452731 GCF_000298275.1 Orycteropus afer afer
ACCTATTTTGGTCATGTTGTAAGAAGGGACCATTCCCTGGAGAAGGATGTCATGCTTTGTAGGGTGGAGGGTCGACGAAAGACGGGGAGGCCTTCAAGGAGATGGATTGATACGGTGGCTGCGATGATGGGCTCAAGTATAGCAGGGATTGTGGGGCTGGCGCGGGATCGGTCAGTGTTGCGTTTTGCTGTGCATGAGGTTGCTATGAGTCAGAAACAACTCCGCGGCACTTAACACCAACAACAACAACAGGAATTAGGAAAATGAAAATGATGATCAAAATGAAGCAATAATAGATTCATTATTGCTTTTGTTTAAAGACCTTGGATTTTTAGTCCATCAGAGGGCAGAACAAAAGGGGAGAAGAAAATAAACTGTAGAATGTATGAGGATACATAAGGCAGTGAATAATGGTAAAAGCCTTATTTTGTTTTTGTTATTATGCGCCGTCGAGTCAGACCCCACTCTTAGCGACCCTTCTTTGGGTTTCCAAGGCAGTATCACTACGGAAGTAGATTGCCCCATCTTCCTTCCAAGGAGTGCCTGGTGGGTTTGAACCGCCAGCCTTTTGGTTAGCAGTCAAATGCCTTAGGCAATATGCTACCAGCCTTATACAAAATTAATTAAATCTTTAGAATTAATTTACTTATGTTAGGTCCTCCATTATTGCTTCTTAACCATTTTCTAAATTGCAGCCTCCAATATTGGAAATCAATTCAAAGGCACATATGCGGTAAAATACATGAGAAGAATGTTCTCATATGATATTGAAAAAGCATCATAAAGTGAAGTATATTTCATTAAAATGTAATCAACCTAATGAATGGCTTTATTGTATGCATAAGTAGTTATCTTTATACTTTAACTGTATACAAGTATTACTATTGAATTTTTTTGTATTAACTAAATTTTATGTTTATTTAATTACTTATACAACTTTCTCTTTTCATTATCTCTGCGATTTTCTAATGAAATGTTCTTTTAAAACTATTTTACTTTGTCTTTTTTCTGTTCCATATCATACAGAAAGTACTGAAAAAAAGTAGGTATAATTTTTGTCATATTTGAGGAAGTGGGTGGAATTTTGAAAGATTTGACAATGAATTAGCGTAATAATTTTTAAAAAACTTTTTCATATCCATACAGCTTACTTTAGTTTATTTTTTTCTGTTTTTAGATATCAAATGTATATTTGGGAGCTCTGGTGATGTAGTGCCTAAGACATTTGACTGCTAACCAGAAGAGACTTGGTTGCACAGTGGTGAAAGTGATCAGCTGCTAACCAAAAGGTCTGTGCTTGTAACCCATCAGCTACTTCTCAGGAGAAAGATGTTACAGTCTGCTTCTGTAAAGATTTATAGTCTTGGAAACACTGTAAGGTTGCTAGCTTCAGAATAGACTTGGTTGTTGGAATGTATATTTCCAGATATATGAATAAGTATAGAATATTGGAGGTGCTCTGACCCTGCAGTGGTGAGACATTCGGCTGCTAAACAAAATGTGAGCACTTCCAACCCACCAGCTGCTCCAGTGGAAAAAGATGAAGCAGACTGCTTTGGTAAAGATTTACAGCCTTGGAAACCTTATGGGGCAATTCTACTCTGTCCTAAAGGGCCGTTTTGAGTCAGATCGACTCAAAAGCAGTGGATTTGTGTATGGTTAGATAGTCTGAGTTGAGTTTAAAAAAAAAAAAAATGAAATCACAGACTTTTTTCTTTACCCAGAAGAGACCTTAGAAATCATAGAATGGTTTTCCAAATGATTATTATATCCCTTTCTGCAATAAATTTCTAACTTATATTGTGTTGTAAAATTACAATGGAATAAGTCAAGCTCTACAAATTTAGAAACATAATTTCTCTCTCATTTTTTTTCCTCACTCATGCATGTGCACATATACAAAGTGTTTCCTTGTAAAAGCATTTGTTGTCAGTGCATTGGTTGGCCATTTAGCTCCTTTTCCAAGTACAATAAAACAGTTGCAGGTCCTTGACATCACAAACAAAGTGACTCAGCTGCTGCCTGCATAACAGATTTGCAATTTATGAACTACATTCTCATTGCCAAGTTGTTTTATTAACTTTCTTTCTCTATGAGTATTAGTGTACTTGGATTTTTCAACACTATAGAGAATATAACCAATAATTTCTGTTTCATTAATACAATGATTCTGGAAGATAGCTTTCATATGTTTGTTAACTATTGTATGTCATTTTTTCTAACCGTGTTGATGACATGTGCTAAACTGTTCCCATTGCTATAGTGATCTGTATTAAATTGTATTGCAGAGATAATCTCAAAGTTAAAAAATAATAATAATGATGAAAATAGTACAAACAGGGCATTGAGTGGCACGCATTCACTAACCTCTATTCAATATTAGATATGAAAGAATGTGTTACAAGTTTTTAAATAATAATGCTTTGTTAGTGTTATAAAAATTGTATCATATCCTAGTCTGTACTAAACTTGTATCATATCCTAGTCTATATTAAAAGAGCTAGCCTTTGTTTTGAAATTTTATTGGAAAAAATACTCTGTCTTTGAAGCCCCCTATTCCACTGGTAGGAGTTCTGGTAGCATAGTGCCTAAGGCACTTGACTGCTAAACAGAAGTCTGGTGGTTCTAACCCACTAGCCACTCCTCGGAAAGAAGGTTGGGCAATCTACTTCCATGGTGATATTGCCTTGGAATCCCAAGGAGGGGTAGCTATGAGTTGGGTCTGACTCGAGGGCACAAAACAACATTCCACTGGTGCCCAGCCTCTTATTATCTCTATCATTCTCCCCTCCATTGCCCAAGTAGAGCATGAAGTATCCAGGAGGAAAAGGAGTAATGTCCAGATTTCAGGGTAGAACATCTGAAAAACAATCAATTCTTGGGTTTAAATTTTCATACATTGAACTATATTGAAATAAATGCTTCTATTTTAGCTTGAGGAGCTCTGGCGGCATAGTGCCTAAGGCATTTGACTGCTAACCAGAAGGCTGGTGTTTCAAACCCACCAGCCACTCTTTGGAAAGAAAATTAGGCAATCTACTTCCCTATAGATAACATCTCAGAAACCCAAGAAGGGTCAGGAACGACTAGACCCCAGTGAGGTTTTTTTTTTTTTTTTTTTGGTTTTATTTTAGCTTGGGAAGAATCAAAGAAGCAGGAGATGATAAGAAAGAAAATTCATGTGGCCACATAAACTAATTTTTAAACTGTGTAATCTTGTGTATTTTATTTAAGTCTACCATACCCGACTGAATTAAAAAAAAAAAAATCTTACTATTGAATTTCTTTAAAAATTTACATATTGTCTCAACATAATTGTATTATGTGAACAATATCTATCTTTGTAAAACTGAATGGAGTTTATTCTGACTGGGTCTAAAATAAACATATTTATTGTGTATTAATCTATGTAAAATATACAGTTGAAGAAATATATGATTTGTAACATTGCAATTGTATTTGAGGTCAAATTAATAGACAGCATGCACAAAAGAGTAAAGTGCAGAATAAGAATCAAGTAGTTATTTTCAAGATAAAAAGTGTATCATGTACAATAGCTTGAATTTCAAAGGATTTGAAGCTTTTACATAAGTTATATTTTTATTTGACATTGAATACCCTGGAAGAGGAGACCTCTGTTTATCTAGCTCACTTGAGGTAATTGCTTTTATGAACAACTCACAACAGCTTCCTTTCATATAAAAGACTTTTTTATGCTCCAGATATTTCAGCAAATGAGCACATAATAAGTGGAAGACCATAGTCAAAAAAATTACAACTTTTGATAAAATATTTGATAAGTAAGTAAAATACTTTCTTGATTGTTCTGTGTATTGAGGGCTATAAAACAATTTCAATTCATTTTAAATACTATTTATTTCATTTCCTTTTGTTTTCTTTACTAATGAATATTGCATGAAACTGTACACAGTAATTTTGTGGTACTTGAAAATAATAATTTCCTATTTTAAAGAAATAAACACTGAACATAGAAAATGTATACTTTTTTCCTTATATCCTCCAATTTTTAATCACAGAATGCTGGTTAGATTGCTTATAAATCATTCTATTTATGCAAATTTGTCTGGGCCCTTATTTGGGTTCATATATTTGAAGATAAATTTTTAAGTTGTCAGCTACGTTTATATTTAATAGTTATAAAATATTAATAAAGAGTTTCAATAGTGTTTTTTGGTCCAAGTATATTACTGAAAAAGTATTTATTGTGCAGCAATTCTTCTGCCCTTCTGTGCATGTTTGACACACTTATTGTATCATGCAGTGAGCAGCATAACCAACGATGTGTGAATATTCACTGACTTCTGGTCCAGACTTTGAGGATTATCATGAGTAAACAAGCTCTGTCTCAAGAACCTTTGTTCCTTTAAGGATTACCAGCTAATTCTTGGAGATGTACAGAAGATTGGCTAAATTAAAAATAAATCAAATGTAAGAAGAAAGCAAGGAAACAAACAAAAACTCTTAATTTTCTGTATTAAAGAAAAATCATAAACCATGCATTCAAATTGGTCTGAAATTACACATAACTTCTAAGATTTCTTAGGAGCCATAATTTTTTTGTTCTTTAATGTAATAAAAATTTTTGAAAATCCTATGAATATAAATTAAATGAATTTACCAAAATTAATTGCCACCATAGCTTGCTTTCTTTATACTAAGATAAGGCATGAGGTATTAAGGGATATCATGATTAAAATATAGACTGAATCAAGTACTAATTTTTACAAATTTTCTACTAATAGAAGCATATGTAGGAGCTCTGGTAGCATAGTGGCTAAAGTACTTGACTGCTAACCAGAAGGCTGGTGGTTCACACCCACCAGCCACTCCTCGGAAGGAAGGTTGGGCAATCCTACTTCCGTAGTGATACTGCCTCGGAAACCCAGGGAGGGGTCGTTATGAGTCGGGGCCGACTGGACGGCATATAATAACAAGAACAACAAAAGCATATGTAATTTGGGAACTCTGATAAGTGGAGAAACTTTATAAACAAGTAAGTTGATATAATTTCACCTAAAGTGGATCAACATGATGTAAAATTTAGCTTGTAAAACAATATTATGATTTTCATTGTGTTTTTTGAAACACTGAAAATAGTTTGACAATACCTATTACTCTGCTAATTGAACACTAGGAACCTGAAGACTCAGGGTAATCATTAGGTTTAGCATCATCTACCTCTATAAACAGATTCATATATTTGTTGTTGTTGTTGTTGTTGTTATGGTCCCATCGAGTCATCTTCGACTCACAGCAACCCTATGCACAGTAGAACAAAACACTGCGAGGTCCGGTGCCAGCTCCACGATATCCCTGCTATATTTGAGCCCATGGCTGAAGCCACTATGTCAATCCATTTCATTGGATTTATTATTATTATTTCTTATTATTTTCTGTTTGCTTTTAAATAATTTTCTAATCAATTGTACGAATTACAATAACACAAAGACAAACTATATTTTGAAAAAGTAGGTTGGAAAGTATGTTCAGGATAAGAAGGAAGATTTGAGAGTCATAAATTATTTTCTTTTTCCTCATTTGTTTATATTCTTAAGGGGCACCACTCTTTCAGCTTAATTTCTTCTATTGCACTTCGCCATTGCACCTTTTGTTCTTTTATTCAGTAATAACTTTCCTGAGGTGTAATATGCACACTTGCTTCATTTTAAGCATACAGTTCATTGATGATCAGTGAACTTTCAGAGTTATGCAATCAACATAACAATCTAGTTTTAAAATACTAACAGTTCCTCAAAGGAATCCCCCCAGTCCATTTGCAGATAAGTTTTATTCCCTTTCACAAACCCATGGAAGCACTAATATACTTTCTGTGTTTCAAGGCAGATCTTTCATATAAATGGACTCTGCAATATGTAATCTTTTGAATATCACTCCTTTATATTAACAGTTTTTAAAGACTCATTCCTGATTTATTGTGTTTCAGTATTATATTCCTTTTTACATCTTAGTAGTGTTCATTGAACAATATTTTATTTATCCATGGAAATGTAGGTTGTTTTTAGCTTTGGGCTGGTGGAATAATGCTGTTATGAACATGCATGTATGTTTGTGTGCACCTATGTTTTCATTTTCCTTCAGAAGATATCTAGTAGTAGGATCTCTGAGTCACATGTTATGTTTATGTTTTACTTTTTTTAGAGAACTGCCAAATTAATTTCCAAAGTGGCAGAATCATTGTATATTCCCAGTAGACATGTATAAGTTTTCCAATTTATTTCTATTATCTCCAATATTACTATCAGTTTCATTTCACTGGGTATAAAGAAGTGTAGGATTGTGGTTTTAATTTACATATTCCTAATGACTAATGAAGTTCACTGCTATTCATAAGATTTTCACTAGCCAATTCTTTGAGAAGTGGATGGTGCCTTCCATTTTCTGAGTCTGTCTTGGTCTGGAAGCTCTGCTGAAACTTTTCCACCACAGGTGACCTTGCTGATATTTGAAAAACTGGTGGCACAGCCTCCAGCCTCACAGCAACACAAAGCTACCACAATAAGACAAACTGACAAACATAAAGAAATTTAGAAGAGAGCTACCTGCCGAATTGACTAGAAGAGATCCATATTTGTACCCATTCCAAAGAAGGGTGATCCCACAGAATGTATAATCTTGCTGAAGATAATTCTTGTTGAAGCAGTATATTGACCGAGAATTTCCAAAAATGCAAGCTGGATTCAGAAGAGGATGTGGAATGAGGGATGCCATTGCTGATGTCAAATGGATCTTGGTCAAGAGCAACAAATAACGGAAAGATGTTTACTTGTGTTTACTGACTATGCAAAGGCATTTGATTGCGTCGATCATAACAAATTATGGATAACATGGAGAAGAACGGGAATTCTGGAACTCTTAATTGTGTTCATCAGAAACCTGTCCATAGACCAGGAGGCTGTCCTTCAAACAGAACAAGGGGATACTGCATGGTTTAAAATCAGGAAGAAAGTGTGTTGGAGTTGCATTCTTTCACCATACATATTCAATCTGTTTGCTGAGCAAATTATCTGAGAAGCTAGACTATGTGGAAAAGAACATGACATCAGAATTGGAAGAAGATTTATTTACAACCTGTGATATGCAGACCACACAACTTTGTTGCTGAACATGAAGAACTCGAAGCATTTATGGTGAAGATTAAAGACTACAGTCTGCAATATGGATTACATCTCAACATAAAGAAAATGAAAATCCTCACAACTAGACCAATAAGCAACATCACAATAAATGGAGAAAATATTGAAGTTGTCAAGGATTCTATATTACTTGGCTACATGTTCATCACCAATGGAAGCAGCAGTCAAGAAATTAGAGGATGTACTTAGCCTATATGACTATGAGACCAGAAGAATGAGATGGTGCCTGGCTATGACTGTCAACCACTTGGAGGAGGATCTATGTAGGATATCCTGGATAGAGTGGGAGAACAATGTGGAACAAAACTCAAAATCATTAAAAAAAAAAAAAGGACGAGTTTTGCTGGTTTGAAGTAGCCTGGTGAAACCCCTTGGACTATGACCCCTAGCTGTCCTTCAAACAAAAGACAGGCATATGAGCTGAACATTTATATTAGGTAGATAAACTCCTTGGAGAGATCAATCATGAGAGAATAGAAGGGCTGCACAGGAAAACAGCTCGGTGGGCAGGAGTGTATGTGGGGGGAAGGACATAAGGAAGTGGTAACTATGGGGAAGAAGCGGGAAGAGAGCAGTTGCATTGTGGGAAACTGCAGTCAATGTCATGAGATGAAGTGTATGTGAATTACTGTATGGAAAATGAATTTGCTCTGTAAATTTTCACCCAAATCACACACACACAAAAAAAAAGTGAGGTAAGAAATCAAAGGATGTATTGTACTGGGCAAATCTGCTGCAAAATACCTGTTTAAAGTGTCAAAGAGCAAACAAATCTCTTTGAAGACTGAGGTGTGCCTAATCCAAGCCATGGTATTGCTAAGAGTCAGAGCTGACTTGACAGCACCTAACAGCAGTAACAACAATGATGTTCAGCTTCTTTTCATAAGGTTATTAGCTATTCATATATATTCTTTGGTGAAATGTCTATTCAAATCTTTGGTCCAATTTTTAATTTAATTATTTTTTTTTTCTCCCTGTAAATATTCTAGATTTAAATCTTTTATAAAATATATGCTTTACAAAATTTCTTGTTGTCTGGGGTTTGTCTTTTTTATTTTGTTGATAATGTCATTTGAAATACATAGATTTTTAATATGTAATAAAGTGAAATGTATCATTATAAAAAATATACTATACATTGGCATTTTAAATTCAGAAATCTTAGTACTTAATATAACTTATGGAAAAGTTACCTCTTCCTTCAAATGATAGAGATAATTACTCAAATTTTTTTTTCCCTGAATAAAAAACTATTATACAAGACTTTGTGAAAGAAAGTTAGTGCTGTTTCTATACTGTTACATAACACTACTTATTATCATTTATAATATATCCTCTGAATTTATATTTAGTCTCTGAGTTTTTTACATATATAAGTATTTTTTCAAAATTATATTTGGTAGCTTTACAAAATCCTGAATTTGTATATTTAGTTTTCTATGTGTATGTGATTTCATCAATATTATAGAAAAGTCTTACTTAAGTGTTGTAGATTTATTTCAGAATACATGTATCATCCATTCTGCAAATACTTAAGTAGCTATTGTTGTATCTGCTACTAGAGAGATGTTATTCTTGGCACTGGAGATTCAACAGTAAATAGGAAAAATAATTTAATCATGAGATGTACATTTTAAGCTAGAAAATGTGGAAATGAAAGAAATTCAATGCTAAGAACAGAAGGATTGAAGAGTAATATAATGAGGAGTAATGGAAAAGACTGGTTTTGGCCATTTTGAATCAGATCAGCATGTGTTCTTCTATGCTGGGAATGACAATTTGAAGAGGAATGGCATGGCATTCATCACCACAAAGAATGTTTCAAGATCTGTCCTGAAGTACAATGCTGTCAGTGATAAGATAATATCCATATGCCTCAAGGAAGACCAGTTAATACAACAATTATTCCAATTTATGCACTAATAACCAAAGCCAAAGAGGAGGAAATTGAAGATTTTTATCAACTTCTGCAGTCTGAAATTGACTGAACATGCAATCAGGATATGTTAATTACCACTGGTGAATGGAATGCAAAAGTTGGAAACAAAGAAAAATCACCAGTAGTTGGAAAATTTGGCTTTGGTGACAGAAATGATGCTGGAACTCGCATGGTAGAATTTTGCAAGACCAATGACTTATTCATTGCAGATACCTTTTTACAACAACACAAATGGCAGCTATGCACATGGACTTTGCATATATCCTTGCTATACTTGAGGCCATTCTTCTCCAGGGAGAAGACCAAACAAAGTAGGTGAGATGAAGTTTGGCCATTCTTGCTTCCAAGGAGCATTTTGACTGCACTTCCTCCAGGACAGATCTGTTAGTTCTTTTAGCAGTCCATGGTATTTTCAGTATTCTTAACCAGCACAACTCAAAACCATCAACTCTTCTTCGATTTTCCTTATTTATTGCCCAGCTCTCACATGCATAAAAGGTGATTGAAAATATCATGGCTTGTGTCAGGTGCACTTTAGCCCTCATGGAGACATCTCTGCTCCACAGCACTTGAAAGAGTTCCTTTGCAGCTGACTTCCCCACCCCAATTTAGAAATGGTAATCTCCACATATGCATCGTCTAATGTTCTGACTGCTTCTTCCATTGGTGTCAATTGTAGAACCAAGAAATGTGAATTCTTTGACAACCTCAATCTTCTCTCCACTTATCATGATGCTGCTTATTGGTCCGGTTGTGAGGATTTTTGTTTTCTTTATATTGAGATGTAATCCATACTGCAGACTAAATTCTTCAGTCTGACAGACAAGTTTGTCTCCCTGAGCTGTTGGAAACCTCTCTAACCTCTCCTTACTGGATCCCTACTGCTGCCTTCTCTGGCTTTATTCCTCTCCTTTTTACCACTTTCCCACTTGCAACTGTGAGGCATGGCCTGGGTTCCCTCCCTTCACCTGGATCCATGTGACTGACTCCTTGCTCTGTTGTGGTTCCCCTTGCCTTTTTTTCTCCTTTCTCCCACTTCCTCCTTGCTGCTTGTGGGGTGTGACCCGGGTTCCCTCCCCTCACCTGGACCTCTGCCGCTGAGGCCACACTCTGTCATGGTCCCAAGCCCTCTGTATGAACAGGGAGACAGCTTGGAGGGGTGAGGATAGGAGTAAAAGGGAGGAAAGGACAAAGGAAAGAGGTAACTATTGGGAGGAAGTGGGAGGGGAGCTGTTGCATTGTGGGAAATTATAGTCAATGTCATGAGACAAAGTGTATGTGAGCTGCTGTATGGAAAATGAATTTGCTCTGTAAACTTTCACCCAAATCACAATAAAATTAAAAAAAAAGAAGAAGAAAGAAGGAAAAATCAAATTTGATGCATTGAACACTAGTGACTGAGGACCAGAAGAGCTGTGGGATGAAATCAAAGTTATCACATGTCAAGAGAGCAAAATGGCATTACTAAGACAGGGAAGAAAGAAAAGATTGAAATGGACATCACAATAGACTCTGAAACTTGCTCTTGAATGAGAGTAGCTAAAGTGAATGGAAATGATGATGTAAATGAACTGAACAGAAGATTATAAAGAATAGCAGTTAGAGAAGAGAAAGTAAAGAATTATAATTAAATGTACAAAGAACTACAGTTAGAAAACCAAAACAGATGAATACTTTTGGTATTTCTCGAGCCAAACAACTGAAGGAAAAAAAAAAAAAAAATTTTGGATTGCAATATTGAAGGATTTGATATGTAAATTATTTTGATGCTGGAAGCATCAAAAGAAGATAGAAGGAGTAACTGCACCAAAAAGAGTTGGTGAATTTTCATCCATTTCAGAACACAGTTTATGATCAAGAATCAATTATATTGGAGGAAGAAGTCCAAGCTGTATGGAAGGCAATGGTGAAAAACAAGACTTTAAGTATTGATGGAATACCAATTGAAATGTTTCAACAAATGGATGCATCACTACCTGGCCAACCAACTGGATGAGATCCATATTTGTGCTCATTTCAAAGAAAAGGATTCCTACAGAATGCAGAAATCATTGAACAATATTAATATCACATGCAAGCAAAATTTTTCTAAAGATAATTCAAAGTGGTTGCGATGGTACATCAACAGATAACTGCCAGAAATTAAAGCCCCATGCAGAAGACATGAAACTGGAGATATCATTCCTGATGTAATACAGACCTTGGCTGAGAGCAAAGAATATCAGAAAGATGTTTAACTTGTTTTGTTGACTATGCAAATGGATTCAACTGTTTGATTCATAAACAATTACGGATAACAGCTCTACTACACACCTGGGAATTCAGATCATACACATAAACTTATAGGACCATTGTCTGCCAACCCTATACATTTTCTTGGGTACACTCGCCACTTCATAGAAATACCTACTAGTTCAGCCTATCCACACAACTCTCTATCAATATAGCCATGTTTTTCTTCACTGACAAGGCTATACTATATGTGCAAAAGGGTTCATCTTTGTTGTCTGTACCTCCCACGTACCTCTCTATGTTTTTCTCTTCCTCAATGCCACTATAATGATCACTGACATTTGGTACACTGCTCTTCTCATCACCTAAATCAATACTTATCTCTATCTATCTAACAGTGTTCCCTCCTCTCTCCTCCCACTCCTAGTAACCAACAAAGAACATGTCCTTCCATAGATAACCATTTCCTTGAGTTTTTACAATAATGGGCTAATACAATATTTGTCCTTTTGTGCTTGACTTATTTCATTCAGCATAATGTTCTCCAAGTTCATCCACGTTTTGCAGTGTTTTGCAGATTTTACATCATTCTTTAGGGTTGCATAGTATTCCATTATGTGTATGTACCATAGTTTGGTAATCCATTCCTCAGTTGATGGACACCTAGGTTGTTTCCAACTTTGGCTATTGTAAACAGTGCTGCAATGAACATGGGTGTGCATATGTCTGTTTTTGTTATGGCTTTCACTTCTTTAGGGTATATACCTAGTAATGGAATAGATGGGTCAAATGGTATTTCTAGTTCCAACTTTTGAAGTAATCGCCATACTGGTTTCCACAATGGTTGTACCATTTTAAAGTCCCGCCAGCAGTCTATGAGAGTCCCAATCTCTCCACATCCTCACCAGCATTTGTTATTTTCTGTCTTGTTGAACTTTGCTACTAGTGCTGGATCAAGATGGTACCTCATTGTTGTTTTGATTTGCA
>NW_006922346.1:457516-467240 GCF_000298275.1 Orycteropus afer afer
CTTTTTTGGTATTTTCATGCAATTTCTTGTGCTAGTTGGGGTTTAGTCCACTTCTATATCCTTCCCTTCAAGGCTCAGGGGTCCAAGATTATCTTCTGTGCCTGTGTTAATTGGTTTCCCTTTTCTTTGTTGAAGAGGGTCGGTGCAGTCTTTCTGCCTAGTCCACCATCTTACCCTCCTTCCATCTTCTTTTGATGCTTTCTGAATCATTCAGTATTTTGTCCATAGAATCCTTCAGTGTTGCAACTGGAGGTTTGAATTTTTTCTTCAGTTCTTTCAGCTTGAGAAATGCTGAGTGTGTTCTTCCCTTTTGGTTTTCTTACTCCTGGTCTTTGCACATTTCTTTATAATACTTTACTTTGCCTTCTCTAGCCACTCTTTGAAATCTGTTCAGTTCATTTATTTCTGCATTTCTTCCATTCACTTTATTTACTTTCCCTTCAAGAGAGCAAGTTTCAGAGTCTCTTCAGACAGTCATTTTGGTATTTTCTTCTTTTCCTGTCTTTTTATTGATTGTTTTCTTCATTTATAATATTCTTGATGTCATTCTGCAACTCATCTGGTCTTCACTAATTGGTGTTCAATGCATCAAATTTATTCTTCAGATGGTCTCTAAATTCAGATGGGATATAATCAAGGTCATGGTTTCCCTCTCAGGGATTTATTTTAATCTTCTTTAGCTTCAGCTTGAACTTGCATATGAGTAATTGATGGTCTGTTCCATAGTCAGAGCTTATCTTTGTGATGATATTCTTTTCTGATGATATTGAGCTTCCCCATCCCCTCTTTCCACAAAGGCAGTTGATCTGACTTCTGTGTATCCATCAGTGATGGTTAAGTTTTTTTGTGAACTTGGCTGGGCCTAGTTGAGTGGCTGTGCACCTGAATGTAGTTATTCTCCATGGTGAGATTGATTATTAACTCCACGATGTAATCTATTAGAGCAAATTGGAGTAGCTGCTTGGGTATGTAGTCTGCTTCCCGTATATAAGGAACAGCTTTGAGAATGGTGTCTAGTTTATGGCATGCTTGAACCCTGCATGTAGCCAGGTCATTGTTCAGCAGTCTGTCATGCTCTGCTGATCTTGAGACTTTTAATGTACTTGAATTAATGACCTGCCATGTGTTTTGGTTATATTGGGGCTGTGCTTTATTACTTGTCAACCTTGGGCTTGTCAGCCTCAGTAGTCAGCAACTGAGTGAACCCTCTAACTTCAGTGGGCCAGGAGCAGGAGGCAGAGCTGAAGTCCAAGGTTGAGGGGCTTTCACCCAGCCCTTAGAGCCTGGCCCTTGGAACTAAGACTTAAACCCTCCAAAATTGCAAAAGAATAAACTCCTGTTAGTTAAGGCCATCCTATTTGTGGTATATTCCTGTCAGAGTGACACTAGGTAACCAGAACACCATCTATCAAAATCCACATGAATAATCGCCATTTATGTTGTTGATAAAAGGTACTTGCAAGGAATAATCATTAGTCTTGTGAAATTTTGTCATGCAACCTTTGGCATCATTTCTATCACCAAGGCCATATTTTCCATCTATAGATAATTCTTCTTTGTTTCCAACTGTAGAATTTCAGACACCAATAATTTTCGATATATTTGATTGCATGTTTGGTCATTTCAGACTGCAGAAGTTGGTAACAACCTTCAATTTCTTTATCTTTGATTTTAGTACTTGGTGTGTGAATTTGAATTATAGAAAAAAGGATTTGAATAATAGTAGTATTAACTGGTCTTCCTTATAAGTGTAGGAATATTATCCTATCAATGACAGCATTTTACTTCAGGATGGATTTTGAGATGTTCTTTTTAACAATGAATGCAATGCCATACCTCTTCAAATTGTCATTCCTGGAATAGTAGATCCTATGACTTTCTGATTCAAAATGGCCGATACCAGTCCATTTCAGCTCACTTTGCCTATTATATCAATTTTTATGCATTCCATTTCATTTTTGATAATTTCCAATTTTCCTAGATTCATAGTTATTACATTTCACATTCTGATTTTTAATGGATGTCTATAGCTCTTTCTTCCTATTTTTAGTCATTCCCTATCAGCAAAAGAAAGTTCCAAAAGTTTTACTCCATCCACGTTATTAAGGTTGACTATTTTGAGGAGGCAGCTCTTCCCTAGTTGTATCTTGAATTCTTTCCAACATGAGGGGCTCATCTTCCAGCACTATATCAGAGAATATTTCATAGCTCTTCATACAATCTACCAGTAATAAATCAGAGTTATTCTGTTCTATTCATAAAGTTTTCAGTGGCCAGATTTTTCGGAAGTGGATGGCCCCTTCCTTCTACCCTCTTTGTCTTCTTCTGGAAGGTCCACTGAAACCTGGGCACCATGGGTGACCCTGCTGTTATTTGAAATACCCATTGTATAGCCGCCAAACTCACAGCAACATCCAAGCTATCACAGTATGACAACCTGACAGATGAGTGGTTGTATATATGGTTATGCACTCACCTGTCAACAAAAGATCACCAGTTTCAAAGAACCAATTGTTCTGTGGATAAAAAAAAAACCTGGCAATATGCTAATGTAAAGATTACAGACTAAGATAGATTAGAAAGAAGGACATAGCCAGGCCCACTTCTGAAAAAAAAAAAAAATGACGACTGAAAACCTCATGAATAGCAGTGGAACATTGTCTTGTATAGTGCTAAAAAATGAGCCCCTCAAGTTGCAAGGCACTCAGAATATGACTGCGGAAGAGCTGCCGCCTCAAAGTAGACTCAACCTTAATGGCCTTGAAGGAGTAAAGTTTTTAGGACTTTCATATTCTCATTGACAATACTCAAAAAGAGAAGACACATCTGAAAGCTTCCATTAATAACGGGAATATGGAATATATGAAGTATGAAGCTAGGAAAATTAGATATTATAAGCAATACATAAGAACCCATTAAAAACAATATCCTAAGCATTGTTGTTGTTAGGTGCCATCAAGCCAGTTCTGATTCATAAGGACCCTATGTAAAACAGAGAAAAAAAAAAAAAAAAAGCTGTGCCTTGTTCTGTGCCTTCTTAGGCATCTGTGAGCTGAAATAGACTAGTGTGGTAGTAAAGGTTATGTATCAACTTGGCTGGGCAGCTCGAGTCTGCAGTTTTTTGGCACATTTGAATCCTGCATATAGCTGAGTCTTTATTGAACATCCTGCCATGTTTCCTGCCAATCTTGGAACTGTCTCTGGACTTGAACTAGTGGTCTGCCATTTTTTTGGTAATATTGGGACTGTGTCAGTTTATTTTTCAAGTTTGGGCTAGTTAGCCTCAGTAGCAAGCAGCTGTCTGATTGAAGAGACACCTCTAGCTCCAGTGGGCAGGGAGCAAGAGGAGGAGCTGAAGCCCAGGTTTGAAGGGATTTCACACAACCCTTAGATCCTGGCACTTTGAACTTGGGCTTCTTGCCACCAAAACTGTAAGATAATGAACTCTGTTTGTTAAAGCCATCTATATTTTTAGTATTTCTGTTAAAGCAGTACTAGGTAACCAAAACAATGGGTATTGGCCATTTTGAATAGAGTTATTATGTTATCTACTCTTCGGAAATGACAAATTGGAAAGGAATGATGTTCCATTCACAGTAAAAAGGAACATTTCAAAGCATATTCTAAATTATAATGTTACCAGTGATAGGTTGATGTCACTGATATTTGCCTACAAGGAAGACAAGTTAATGCTATTATTACTCAAAATTACACAATAATCACTAAAACCAAAGATTAGGAAACTGAGGATTTCCATCAGGTTTTGCATTCTGAAACAGACCACATGCAATCAAGATTTACTGATACTGGTGATTAGATGTCAAATTTGGAAACAAAGAAGAAGCATCAGTATTTGGAAAATATGGCTTTGTGTTAGAAATGATGCCAGAGATCAAATTATAGAATTTTAAAAGATTTTTTTTATTGTAAATACCTTTTTCAATGACATAAATGACGACTATACACATGGACCTCACCAGATGGAATACACAGAAATCAAATTGACTGCAACTACAAAATGAGATGGAGAAACTCAATACTATCAGTTGGAACAAGGCCAGAGGCCTACTGTGGAATAGACCATTAATAGATCACATGTAAGCTTAAGTTGAAGCTGAAAAAAATTAAAACAAACCCACAAAAGCAAAATACAACATTGGATATATCCCACTTAAATTTCAATATAATGTATTTGGCATATTGAACACCAATTACTATAGACTAGACAAGTTGGGGGATGACATTAAAAGCATTGTACATGAAGAAAACATAAGGTCATTGAAAAGATAGGGAAGAAAGAAAAATCCAAAGGGATATCATAAAAGACTCTGGAACTTGTTCTTTAAGGATCAGTAGTTAAAATGAATGGGAAAAAAATGATGAAATAAAAGAGCTGAACTGAAGATTTCAAAGGGTGGCTTGAGAAGGCAAAGTAAAGTATTATATTTAAATATGCAAAATCTAGAGTTATACAACCAAAAAGAAGAACGCATTTGGCATTTCTCAAGCTGAGATAAATGAAGAAGAAATTCAAAATTATAGTTACAATATTGAAGAATTCTATGGACAAACTATTGAATGATGTAGGGAAAATCAAAGGAAGATGGCAAGAATATAGTCCTTTTATCAAAAACAATTAGTTGATGTTCAACCATTTCAAGAGGTAGCATAGAAGCAAGAACAGATGTAATAAAGGAAGAAGCCCAAGCTTCACTGAAGGCATTGGTGAAAAACAAGACTCCAGGAAAGACAATATATATGGAGTTGTTTCAACAAACATATGTAGCACTGGAGGTGCTTACTCATTTATGTCAAGAAATTTGAAAACTACCTACTTGACTAACCAATTGGAAGAGGTACATATTTGGTCCCATTCCAAAGAAAGGTGATTCAACAGAATACCAACTTTGTCAAACAATACCATAATATAGCACACAGTTAAAATTTTGCAGGAGATAATTCATATATAGTGGCAGCAGTATTTTGATAGCGAACTGCTAGACATTCAAGCTGGACTCAGGTGAGAATGTGGAAAGAGGGGTACCATTGCTGAGGTCAGATGGATCTTGACTGAAATAAAAGAATACCAGAAAGATTTTTTTTTTTTTTTTACCCCAGGTAGAAGGCATTTGAATGTGTGGATCATAATACATTATTAACAACATTATGAAGAATGGGAAATCCAGAACATTTAATTGTACTCATAAGGAACTTATACATAGACCAAGAAGAAATCATTTGAAGAGAACAAGGGTATACTGTTTGGTTTAAAATAAAGAACAGTGTGCATTCTTGCACAATACTTATTCAATCTATATGCTGAGTAAATATTCTTAGAAGTTGGAATATATGGATTAGAATATATCATCAGGATTGGAGGAAGACTCATTAACAACCTGAAATATGCAGATGACATTCTTTCTTGCTGAAATGGAAAATTCTAAACATTTACTGATGTAGATCAAAGGCTACAGCTTTCAGAATGAATTAAACATCAACATAGGCCAAAAGTACCAAAGCCCTTGCCACTGAGGTGATTCTTACCCATAGCAATCCTATAGAACAGAGTAGAATTGTCCTATAGGATTTCCAAAGATGTAAAACTTTACAGACACAGACTGCATTATCTTTCTCCTGTGGAGAAGCTAATAGGTTCAAACCATTGAAATTTTGGTTCACAGCCCAGGGTCTTAAGCATTTTGCCCCTGGTGCTCCCACACCTCAATATAAAGAAAACAAAAATCTTGCAACTGTACCAAAAAGCAACACCATGAAAACAGAGAAAAGATTGAAGTTTCAAGGATTTCATTTTATATGAGTCCACTGTCAATGCTCATGGAAGTAGCAGTCAAGAAATTAAAGGAGGAGGTGATAACATGATTCATAAACAAAATGAACTCAGCCCAGAAAAGTATATGGAACAAAGAAATCAGCAAAACCATGAAAAACACATAACAAAATGACATAAAAATATTGCACTTGTCAATGATTACACTGAATGTAAATGGATTAAATGCACCACTCAAGAGATGGAGAGTTGCAGACTAGATAAGAAAACATGACTTATCAATATGCTGTCTACAAGAGATTCACCTTAGACACAAAGGCATAAGACTATACAATTTTATAGACTAAAAGTCAAAGACTGGAAAAAGATGTATCAAGCAAATAGCAACCAAAAAATAAAAGAGTGGTAATATTAAGACAAAATAGATTTTAAGACAAAAAAAGGCCAAAAGAGAGAAGGAAGGACATTATATAATGGTTAAAGGATTGATTGAACAAGAGGACATAACTATAATATCTAGTCATTCAATGAAAGAGACCCAGAATACATAAAGCAGACTTTAACAAAATTGAAAAGACAAATAGATGACTCCATAGTAATTATGTTGTTGTTGTTGTTGTTATGTGCTGATGAGTTGGACCTGACTCACAGCAACCCCTCCTTGCGTTTCTGAGGTAGTTGTTGTTGTTGTTGTTATGTGCTGATGAGTTGGACCTGACTCACAGCAACCCCTCCTTGCGTTTCTGAGGTAGTTGTTGTTGTTGTTGTTATTTGCCATCAAGTCAGCCCCGACTCATAGCGACCCCTCCTTGGGTTTCCGAGGCAGTATCACTACGGAAGTAGGATTGCCCAACCTTCTGAGGTAGTATCACTATTGAAATAGATTGCCCCATCTTCCTTCCGAGAAGTGGCTGGTGGGTTTGAACCTCCAGCCTCCTGGTTAAAGTCAAGTGCCATAGGCACTATGTTACCAGAGCTCCTACAGTAATTATAGGAGACTTTAATACACCACTTTCAATGAAAGATAGAACAATTGGAAAGAAAACCCAACAAAGATGCTGTAAAACAATACAATTCACCAACTTGTCCTTGGAGACATCTGCAGAACACTTCACTCAACAACAGCACAATATACATTCTTTTTCTACACATATGGAACATTCTCAAGAATAGACTATATGTTACACCACAAAAGCAAACCTCAATAAATTGAAAAATATTGATATACAGAAAACCATCTTCTCAAATCACAGTACTGTAAAATTAGAATTCAACCCTAGGAAGACCAATGGAAGAAGAGCAAACATGTAGAAATTGAATAACATCTTCCTTAAAAATGACTGGATAAAAGAGGAAATAAAAAATGAAATAAAAATAATTCCAAATCAAATGAGAATTAAAACACAACATACCAAAATTTTTGGGACAGACCAAAAACCTAATTAGAGGGCAATTTATAGCAATAGATGCACACATCAAAAAGGAGAAAGAGCCAAAATTAAAACCTTAGCCAAATATCTCCAACAATTAGGAAAAAAGTGGGGGCAGGGAGGAAAAGAAAGAAACCTACAGTCACCAGAAAAAAGGAAAAAAATAAAGATTTAAGCATAAGTGAATGAGACAGAAAATAGAAAAGCAATAGGAAAAACCAACAAAACTAGAAGTTGTTTTTTAAAAAAAAAATAATAAAATTGACAAAACACTGGCAAATTTAACAAAGGAAAAGAATGAAAGAACATGAATAACATGAATAAGAAACAAATTTGGTGACATCACAAAGAATAAACTAAAATAAAAAGGATAATATCAGGATACTAGGAGCTCTGGTAGCATAGTGCCTAAGGCACTTGACTGCTAACCAGAAGGCTGGTGGTTCAAACCCACCAGCAACTCCTTGGAAGGGAGATGGAGCAATCTACTTCTGTAGTGATACCACCTTGTAAATCCAAGGAGGGGTTGCTATGAGTCGGGTCAGACTCCACGGCACATAACAACAACAACAACATGAAAAACTGTACTCCAAAACAACAAATTTGAAAATGCGTAAGAAATGGACAGACTTCTAGAAACACATCACTTACCTAAACTAACACAGACTGAGGTGGAAAAGTTGAACAGACCCATACCAAAGAAGAAATTGAACAGGTCATAAAAAAATTACCAAAAATAACAACAACAAAAAAGTCCTGGTAAAGACTATTTCACTGGAGAATTCTACCAGACGTTCAGAGAAGAACTGACATCCATCCCACTCAAACTATTCCAGAACATAGAAAAGGATAGAATCCTCCCAAATTCATTTTATGAAGGAAGCATAACATTGATACCAAAACTAGGCAAAGACATCACTAAAAAGGAAAACTATAGACCAATATCCCTCATGAATAGATGCAAACATCTTCAACAAAATCCTAGTCAATAGACTCCAACAACATATCAAAAAAATCATTCATTGTGAGCACGTGGGGTTCATGACAAGTGTGCAAGCATGGTTCAACATTACAAAAACAATCAACGTCATGCATTACATCAATGAAACCAAGGAGAAGAACCACAGGATCAAATCAACTGATGCAGAAAAGGCATTTGATAAAATTTAACATATATTCCTGATAAAAACTCTCAGAAACAGGAATAGAAGGGAAATTCCTCGAAATAATATAGGGCATAAGCCAAAAACCAAACTAAACTCACTGGTGTTGAGTTGGATCCGACTCATTGCTACCCCTCCTTGGGTTTCCGAGGGAGTATTAATACAGAAGTAGATTGTCCAATCTTCCTTCCAGGGAGTGTCTTGTAGGTTTGAACCACCAGCCTTTTGGTTAGCAGTCAAATGCCTTAGGGACTACGCCACCAGAGCTCTCAATAAAGGGCATATATTAAAAAAAAAGACAAATAACATTATTCTCAATGGAGAGAGACTGAAACCATTCCCCTTGAGGACAGGAACCAGACAAGGATGCCCTCTATCTACACTTCTGTTCAACATTGTATTGGAAATCCTAGCCCTGGTAATAAGGCAAGAAAGGGAAATCAAAAGCATCCAGATTGGTAAGAAAGATGTAAAACTGTACCTATTTGCTAATAATATGATCCTATATGTATATATAGAAAACCCAAGAGACTGGGCAAGAATACTATTGGAACTGATTGAAAGATTTAACATAATGGCAGGATACAAAATCAACATGCAAAAATCTGGTGGATTCCTTTCAATCAGCAAAGAGTTTTCTGAAAAGGAATAAGGAATTCAATACCATTTAGATACCAGAAAGATAAAATACTTTGGAATAAATCTTACCAGGAACACAAAAAACCTATACAAAAAAATCCACAAAACACTGCTTCAAGAAACAGTAAGAGATCTACATAAATGGATGAACATAACATGCTTATGGATAGGAAGATTGAAAATTGTGAAAATGTCAATACTACCTAAAGCAATCTATACATTCAATGCAATCCCAGTCCATACTCCATCCACATTCTTTAAAGCCATGGAAAAAGCAATCACTAATTTTCTATGGAAAGGAAAGAAAGCATGGATAAACAAAGCACTACTGAAAAAGAACAAAGGAGGAGGTCTCACACTTCCAGATCTCAAAGCATATTATACAGCCATAGTAGTCAAAACAGCTTGGTACTGGTACAAGGACAGACACATAGAGCAGTGGAAGAACTGAGAACCTAGAAATAGACCCACCATCTTATGTTCAGCTGATCTTTGACAGAAGGCTGAAATCCATTCATTGAGAAAGAAATAGTCTCTTTTATAAATGGTACTGGCAACATTTGATATCCATTTGTAGAAAACTGAAACAAGATCCATACGTTACAACATATACAAAAAACTAACTCCAGATGGATCAAAGACTCAAATGTGAAACCTCAAATGATAAAGTTCATCAAAGAAAAAACAGGGGCAAACTTTGGGGC
>NW_006922346.1:467544-468357 GCF_000298275.1 Orycteropus afer afer
ATATATATATATATATATATGTTTGGGAAGGATATATCAGACAAAGGAAGTTATTTCTAAATTTTATAGAAAATGCCAACACTTCAACATCAAAAAGACAAATAATCTGATTAAAAAAATTGGCAGAAGACATGAACAGATGCTTTACCCAAGAAGATATTCATTCAGCCAACAAACACATGACGAAATGTTTGTGGCCACTAGCCATTACAAAGATGCAAATCAAAATAACCATGAGTACCATCACACCCCACCATTAATAACAAAGTTCAACAGGACAAAACATAACATGCTAGTGAGGATGTGGGGAGATTGGGAATCTAATGTACTGCTGATGGGACTATAAAATGATATACCTACTGTGGAAATTGGTACGATGATTCCTGAAAAAGTTGGAAATAGAAATACCATTTGATCCAGCAATCCCATTACTAGGTATATACCCTAAAGAAGTGAAAGCCAGGACAAGAACAGACATATGCACACCCACATTCATCATAGCACTCACTACTGGTAATAGCACAGAGATGGAAACAATCTAAGTGCCCATCAACCAAGGAATGGATAAACAAACTGGTACATACAAACAATGGAAGACTAGGCAACCCTAAAGAATAACGCAGAATCTGTAAAACACCACATAACTTGGAGGACATTATGTTGAGTGAAATAAGTCAATCAGAGAAGGCCAAATATTGTATTAGTCCACTTTTATAAAAAGTCAAGGGAAAGCTTATACATGTAAGAAAACTTTCTTTGTTAGTTACCAGAGATGGGAAGGGAGGGGAGGCTAAATTCCTAGATAGGTTGGGG
>NW_006922346.1:469101-475511 GCF_000298275.1 Orycteropus afer afer
GGAAACAACTCGACAGCAGTGAGTTTGTTTTTTGGTTTTTATGTATGTATGTATGTATGTATGTATGTATAAACCAAAGATCATTAGTAGTTTCCAGGGTAGGAGGGAAGGGGAAAGGAGAAGCTTTTGTTTGGTGACATTGAGTTTATGCTAATGGTGGTGGAATATTTTGGAAAAGGATAGCAATAATGTTGGCAAGACATGAAAAATGTCACCAATCACCAATATACCTGAGATATAAATGGGGAAGTTGTTATGTTAGCAAATGTTTTATTGTGTATGTTTTTACCACAATAAATATTAAAAAAAGAAAAAAAGAAAAAAAAAGTCAAAGGACCTATTACATTGAGGAAATCTACTGCAACAGACCTCTTTAAATTAGTAAAGAACAAGATGTCCTTCTGATGACTATGTTGTAACTGACTCAAAGCATAGATTGAACCTAACAACAGTATAGACTTCCATCTTGGAAAACCTATGAGGCAGTAGTTCTAGTCTGTACTATAGGGTTGCTATGAGTCAGAATTGACTTGATGGAATTCAGTGACAACATACACACACACACACACACATGCATACTAATTTTATTGTACTTTACTGCACTTTGCTAATACTACATTTTTCAAAAATTGAAGATTTGTGACAAGTCATGGTATTTTCAACAGTCTCATATACATATGAAAGCTGGGCAATGAATAAGGAAGACTGCAGAAAAACTGATACAGCATGTGTACTGTGGTGTTGACAAAGAATATTGGATGAAACATGGACTATTAGAAGAAGAAAAAGAAACCTATCTTAGAGGAAGTACAGCCAAAATATTCCTTAGAAGTGAGAATGGCCAGATTTCTTTTGTGCGTTGGTCATGTTTACAGAAGTTCCCCAAAGAGGTGTATTTTAGTAAAGTGGAAGATCAGCATAATGGAGAAGTCCTCTACAAGATGGATTGACAAGTGTCTGCAATGATGGGGTGAAGCATGGCAATGATTGTGAGGATGGCACAGAACAGGACAGTGTTTTTCTCTATTGTACATGGAGTCACTAGGAGTTGTAACTGACTCGAAGGCACATAACAATGACATAGATTACCATCTTGGAAAACCTATGAGGCAGTTCCAGTCTGTACTACAGGGTTGCTATGAGTCAGAATTGACTTGATGGCATTCAATGACAACACATATACACATACACACACACAGACATACTCATTTTATGGTACTTTTCTGAACTTTACCAATACTGCATTTTTCAAAAATTGAAGATTTGTAACACCTTGCTTCAAGTAGGTCTATTAGTGCCGTTTTCCTAACAGTGCCTCCTCACTTCTGTCTCTGTGCCACATTTTGGTAATAATCACAATATTTCAAACTTTTTCTTAATTCTATTGTATACTTCATAGATTACAATAGTATAAACATAACTTTATATGCTCTGAGAAACAACAAGAAAAAGATCATTTGACTCTTTTATGATATCTGCTTTATTATGGTATTCTGGAACTGAATCCACAATATCTTTGAGATATACCTGTCATGGTAGTTAAAGGAGTGTGCCAACTTGGTTGGGCTGTGATTTTGAGCAGCTTGACAGCTGGATGTAGTTATTCCCCATGATGAGATTGAATGTGATATAATCACATTCATGGCACAATCTGCTGTTAATTAGTTGAAGAGGAATTGCCTTGGGATATGGTCTGCTTTTAGTATATATAGAAGAGTTTGGGAAAGGTCTCTGGCTTTTGCTCCTGCATTTTGTCTGTCATCATCTCCAGATCGTAGACTTGAACCAGCAGCTTGCCATGTTGTCTGCCAATCTTGGGACTTTTGCCTTCACAGTCTATGAGGCAATAATCTGGTATTTTACCTGCCCATCTTGGGTTCATCAGTCTCAGCAACCAGCAGTTTTCTATATTGCCTACCAATCTTGAGTTCACCCGCTCCTACATCCGTGTGAGTCAGAAACCTCCAGCCTGACATTTCATCCACGGACTTGGGAATGGCCAGACTCTGTTAATGCATGAACTATTTCCTGGAGATAAATTTCACTGCATACACGTACACACACACAAACACACACACATACTTCACTGTTTTTGCTTCTCTAGAGCACCTAAGACACTTAATATATATTTATTCTTTGTATTAATGGATGACTTTTATATGAATATCCTTTAAATTATTTCTCATATTTTCCAGACCACTCACATATATCCTTTTAGTCAATATATTACCTATTGATTGTTAACATAAGTAATGACAAAAGGTACTTAAGTGTGGGTAGTTTCTTACAAGTTAATTAACGTTCAGTCAGAAGCACATATTAAGGCTAATATACAACCTTCATCTTCTGGCAGATCATGTGTAAAAGAACTCCACAAATCAAAATAATCCATTTTTTAATAGGTAATAAAAATAATAAAATAGTAATAGTGTGTTTCATCAGGCAGAAAATCTATTGAATGAAGCCAATGACATTCAGTTCCACTTCAACACATTCTGGAAAATTACGTTACAGAGCTGTCAAATACAAATTCCAACCAAAATGTCGTGTTTGTATGAAAGCAAACTCTAAAGGACAAACTGAATCTTGCTTTACACTAGAACCTCCTGGGCATAACTTTATGTTATTTAACTGATGTCCATTAGAAATGAATCAGCTTTAATAGGGATTTTAGCCTTCTGTGATATTAAAAAAAAAAAAAAACCTCACTGCTGTCGAGTCAATCCCAGCTCATAGCGATCCATCCTTAGGTTTTCAAGGTGGTATCTCTATGGAAGTAGATTGCCTAACCTTCCTTCTGAGGAGTGGCTGTTGGATTTGAACCACCAGTCTTCTGGTTAGCAGTTAAATGCCTTAGGCACTATGCCATCACTTATAACTTAATTAGGAAAATAAAGTTGGAATATTTTGCTCTTTTCTCACATTCATAAAAGAAACAAAAAAATATTTTAAACAAAGAAGTAACATATTCACCATTATCCATAATAATTGAATTTTGAAAGTTGGTTTGAAGGAATATATACATATACACACACACACATTTATATATATATATATATATACATAATATACATATATAATATATATATAAAGACATATATATACATATATATACATGCACATACATGTACATATACATACATATATGTATATATATAAGCTCTGGTGGTACAATGCATGAGGAATCTGACTGCTAACTAGAAGTTTGCTGGTTCAAACCCATCAGCCACTGCTCCATGGGAGGAATATTAGGCAGTCTACACCTATAAAGATTTACAGACTTGGAAACCCAATGAGGGATATTATGGGTCAGAATCACCTCGATGGCAGTGGGTTTGAGGTATATATATATATGTATATATATATGCTATGGTAGTGGTGTGGTTAAGGCATTGGGCTTAAAGATTGGTGGTTTGAAACCATCAGCTGCTTTGTAGAACAGTGGTGAAACAGTCTGCTTCTGTAAAGATTTACAACCTTGGAAACCCAAAGGAGTCACTATGAGTCATAAATGATTCCATAGTAGTGAGTTTGGCTTGGCTTATATATATTTACTTTCATTTCTTAGCAGGTCAGGTTACTTTGTCTCTGCCATACAGCCATTTTCAATCATCTAGGAATCTTAGTGGTAAAGCCTTGCTTGGCTCTACAT
The DNA here is from genome assembly GCF_000298275.1 of Orycteropus afer afer. Lineage (NCBI taxonomy): Eukaryota > Metazoa > Chordata > Mammalia > Tubulidentata > Orycteropodidae > Orycteropus > Orycteropus afer. The sequence goes on from NW_006922346.1 coordinate 472,754, forward strand.
TTTCATTTATTCAGGCAAACTAAGTACGAGACACAGGACATCTTTTGTTGTTAGTTGCTACCAAGTCAATTCCAACTCATGACAACCCAATGTATGCAGAGTAAAGCTGCTCCATAGGTTTCAAAGCTTAGTTTCTTAGTACTTCTATAAAAGAAATAGTACAAATGAGGGACTAACAAACAAATTTATTTTCTCACAGTTTGGGATGCTAGAAGTCTGAATTCAGGGTACTGCCTTTAGGCTTTCCTTTAGTGTCTGCTTCTTTCTGTGTCTATGCTGCTCTTTTTATCACTCAGAAGTGATTGGATTTAAAACATATCCTACACTAATATGACCTCATTAACATTACAAAGAAAACTGTATTCCCAAAAGAGAATTATTTTGGGCAACACAGTTCAAGCTATAACAGACATTTCAAAAGCAGATCTTTAGGCCTAAATTGATAGACACCAGTTGGTGGGGTTGAACAGCCAAATGTTTGGCTAGTTTTTGAGTGCTTAACTATTTATGCCCCTTATCATTACTTATATTCTTCAGTTTATTGCTTCTTATTTGGACAGGACTCATTTACCTTTTATCCTGCTCCACTATTTCCCCCCCCCCCTTTGGACACTGACCTTGTTATATTCACTTGAATTGGACTTTTGTCTACCTTTTTCTGTGTAAGCCCTTTTTGTATATTATTTGTATAAACCTTGTAAAATTCACAGAATTATTTTCTACCCTGTCTCCTTATTTCCTATTACTTATACAAGATGGACTAAAAAATAATAAAAGTAAAATATCTTTGCAACATTGTAAGGGTCATAAAGGGAGGAGTAAGATTTTTTTTTGTGTGTGTGTGTGATCTATGTTATTCTCTACTGTATTCTTATCATCTAGAAAAATGCCTGACACACAAGTACTTGTCTATAATTATTTTTTTAAATAGATATATTAATTCTTTTCTAGTTTTAATCACTGACTTAATCACTTTAATACATGCCTGCCAAGAATTATGTGCAGTAGATTTACCCAAATATGTGTAACCCTATCTCAGTCATACCAGGCATGCCACTGTGTATAGCATAAAAACCATGGATGACATTGTGAAGAATGGAAATTCCAGAACTTAATTATGCTCATGAGGAATCTGTACATAGACTAAGAGACAGCTGTTTGAATAGAACAACTGGATACTGAAAGGCTTGAAATGAGGAAGGTTGTAAGTCAGAGTTGTGTCCTTTCCTCATACTTGTTAAATCTGAGCAAATAATCCAAGAACCTGTACTATATGAAGAACGTAGAATCAGCATTGGATGAAGAACCATTAACAACATGTGATAGAAGATGACACAACCTTACTTGATGACAATGAAGAAGACTAGGAGCAGTAACTGATGAAGATAAAAGACTATAGTGTTCAGTATGGATTATATCTCAACATAAAGAAAACAAAAATCCTCATGACTGGACCAATAAACAACATCATGATAAATGGTGAATAGATCAAAGTTATTAGGAATTTTGTTTTACTTGGATTCAAATCAAAATCCATGAAAGCAACCAAAAAAAAAACCAAACTCACTGGCATCGAGTTGGATCCAACTCATAGTGACCCCTTCTTGGGTTTCTGAGGTGGTTTGTCCAATCTTCTTTTCAAGGAGTGGCTGGTGGATTTACACTGTCAGCCTTTTGGTTAGCAGTCAGGTGCCTTAGGTACAGCAGTGAAGAAATCAGTTGATGTATTGAACTGGGCAAAACTATTGTAAAAGATCTGTTTAAAGGTTTAAAGAACAAATATATCACTTTGAAGACTAATGTGCGTGACCCAAGCCATGAACTTTTCAATAGCCTCATGTGCATGTGAAAGCTGGACAATGAATGAATAAGGAAGACCAAAAAGAATTGATGCATTCAAATTGTGGTGTTGGCGAAGAATTTTGAAAGATCCAAGGACTGCCATAGAACAAACAAATCTGGAAATATATCTGAAATGCTCCTTAGAAGTGAAATGGCCAGACACAGTCTCATGTCCTTTTGTCATATTGTCAGAAGGAACCAGTCCCTGGAAAAGTATATCATGCTTGGTAGAGGGTCAGAGAAAAAGGGGAAGACCCTCAATAAGATGGGTTGACCACAATGGCTGCAATGATGGGCTCAAGCATAGCAAAGATTTTGAGGATGGCATAGCACCATGCAATGTTTCGATCTGTTGTACATATGACTCAGAACCAACTCGCAGCCACCTAACAAGAAGAAATGTGAAATTCTCAGTTGTACTTGACTATAATCATCTAGTAGTATCATGGGATCTGTCATGAATATAGTAAAATAAAATTATTTTCAAAAGGGATAGAATAGTTGTTTGAAAAGCACAAAAGCTACTTAAATGCCCAAATTTGAAATTAACACCTACAATTGAAGAAGACAAAATAAATCACAAAAGATCAACTCCTAGCTAAGTTTTAGGGTATGTATCTCCACCAAATGGTATGAATTTGTTATTTATTAACATTTCTATCAAAAAAACAAACTCATTGCCATTGAGTCAATTTGACTCATAGTGACCCCACCTTGGACATCGATATAATTGCCCAGTCTTCTTTCTGAACTGGAGTAGCTGGTGGGTTTGAGCTGCCAGCCTTCTGTTTATCAGTCAAATGCCTTAGGTGCTACACCACTAGAGCGTCTAACATTTCTATTAGAGGATTGGAATTGGGAGGGGGATAGATTTGAAAATAAAACTAGTTCAATTTAACATTATAAATACATATAT
>NW_006922346.1:476041-476631 GCF_000298275.1 Orycteropus afer afer
AAAAAAAAATATATATATGGTTTATCTGTGGATTTCAACAATCCTTCTTTTCTATGTTCACTTATTATATCAATAGCCATGTGTTCTAAAAGAAGAAGGTGTGTACACAGAATATAATGTAAAAGGAGATAAATACATATAGTGTTTTTTATATTCTTATAGACATTGTTTGTTGTTAGGTGCCATTGGGTCAACTCTGATTTATAGCAGCTATATCTATAACAGAAGGAAATTTCTTTTCTTGTATCATCCTCAAAATCATTGTGTATTTGAGACCATTTTTACACTGTGCTAATTTATCTCATTGAGGGTCTGCTTTTCTACTAACACTCTATTTTACCAAAAATGATGTCCTTCTCTAGTAATCGGTCCCTCCTAATGAATTTATCAAAATAATCAGGATGAAGTACTTAGTGTAAAGTCAAATGACTGCAGCCTTCAGTATGGATTATATCTAAACATAAGGAAAGTGAAAACCCTTATAAGTGAACTAATAAATAACATCATGATAAATAGACAAGAAATTAAAGTTGTTAAGGATTTTGTTCTTCATGGGTCAACAATTAATGTCCATGGAAGCAAAAGTCAGA
>NW_006922346.1:495456-511991 GCF_000298275.1 Orycteropus afer afer
TATCTACCCATAGATTAGTGTTTGTTATTACTATAATACAATGCTGTGTATGTAATAATATTTACCTTTGTTTTCTGTACCTCTTGTGCACCTCTCATGTCTTCCTTTTCTTTAATGACATTGTGCTGGTCACACACTTTTGTTATATTGCCTTTCCCGTCCCCAAATCAACACCTGTCTCCTATCTAACCAGCAGTTGTTTGCCCCTCCCCTCACAGCCTTAGCAATCAAAAAAGAAAATTTATTCCCTGTGTAAACCTTTCAATGATTTTTTCATATTAATGGACTCATACAATATTTGTGCTTTTGTGATTAATGTATTTTACTCAGCATACTGCCCTACAAGTTCATTCATGTTATAAATGATTCTTCATTATTCTTCAATGTTGCATTGCATTCCATTTCATGTACCATTGTTTGCTTTTCCATTTTTTCTATCAATTGGGCAATTAGAATGTTTTGATCTCTTTGTTATTAGAAATAATGCTGCAATAAATATGGCTGTGCGTATATCTATACATGTCCTGAATCTCATATTTTAGGATACATTCCTAGTAGTGGGATTGCTGGATCAAATGGTATTTCTATTTCTAAACATTTAAGGAAATACTATACCATTCTCCACAGTGGTTGTACTAGTTTATAGTCCCACTATAACTCTCTCAATGTATGAGAGGTCCAATTTCCTCACACCCTCACCAGCACATGTTGTTTTTTATATCTTATTGAAACTTGCCATTCTTGTTGGGGTTGATATCTCGTTGTTTTGATTTGCATCTTTCTAGTGGCTAATGATTGATCCCAAACATTTATTTATGTGTTTTTTAGCTGCCTGAAAATCTTTGGTGAAGTGTCTTATGTGCCCTTTGCCAATTTTTCAATTGGATTGTTTTTCTTTTTGATGTTAACTCAAACTCACTGCTGTCGAGTTGATTTCAACTCATAGTGAGCCCTCCTTAAATTTCCAAGAAGGTTATCACTACCGAGATAGATTCACCAACCATCTTTCTGAGAAGTGGCTGGTGGGTATGAACCACTAGCCTTCTGGTTAGTAGTCAAATGCCTTATGTACTACACCAGTAGATTTTCTTTTGATGTTAAGGGGTTTAAATTTTTCTTTTACAGATTTTACAGGTAACTCCCTTGTTGGATATATCATTGCCAACTATTTCTCCCCAATCTATAGGTTCTCTTTCTACTCTTTTGGAGAAGTCTTTTGATATGCATAAGAATTTAATGTGTAAAAGGCCTCAGTCATCTAGCTTATGTTTGGCTGTATGTGCATTTTGGTTTATGCTTGATAGTCTATTTATGGCATAGATTAGGGCCCCTAAGTTTTCTCCTATTTTATCTTTGATGAATTACACACATCTTATAACACCTCAGTATGATTTCTTACATTTGCAACAGTACCTTAGTGTCATCTTTCCCACTGTAATAGTATACAACAACCTTGAATTAAATGCATGCTCCTTTTTAATTTACTTTTTTACAAAACAAATTTCTACATATGTTCTAAGATACAGGCCATTGTAAACTGAATGTGTAAAATCTATATATAATTAAAATTGTATGTTACCTACAATTTCAGAGCATATAAGATAACAAATCTATAGACTTAAAAAAATCTATTTCCAGTTCCAAAACTCATAATTCACCTGGTGGAAGACCAGACTTCCCACCTAGAACAATCAGTAATGATATAAAATACAGAAAACATCTTGTTGAGAAAAGCAGAGTATCGCTAAGGCAAAGAGAAACAAGAGAATTTTATACTTGGAGATGGAAACATGTCAGAGAGAAATAAGAAAGGAGACAATGAGAATAATATGTTTAACGTGTTAGAGGAAATATCAGTCTACAGTGTTAAATTTACTTAAAATAGTCCTCATAGATGAATTGGAAATTACAATGCTTGCAGAAAAATGCATGTTGAAACGTTTTCTTCATGGCAAATCTGCATTCAGGTAACTGAAAAAAGAATAAAGTTTCTAGAGAAAAACAAGTAATTTCAGGAAAGAATTGAGAGAAAAGAAATGGATAAATAACTGGGAAGCTAATGGATGTTTACTCTACTAAAGATACAGTAATACATTATGGGTTAGAATGTACAAAGAGTGAGAACACCATGACAACAGTAATGGAATAATAGAACATAAATAGAAAGATAAACAAGATCAATTCAATCAAGATTCCATTATTTTCATTGGAATGGTAAATGTAACAATTTGAATTAAAATATAATAAGTCAAGGATGGACACTGTAACCTCTAATGAAATCAGCAACTTAATGTTAAGATAAGAAAGGAAATAGTGATAAAAGTAATTTATTTATTGAAATGAATATCAGGCACCAAAAGTAACAAACATGAAGTTTGATTAGAAAATAATAGAGAAGTGGAATGAATAAACCCAAAACTAATTTTAATTATATTAATTGTAAATTGACCAAATAGTTCAATTAAAAGTATATTAGGTGCTGTCAAGTCATCTCCAACTCAGAGCAATACCATGTACAGCAGAACTAAACACTGCCCGGTCCTGTGCCAACTCACATTGTTATAGCCACTGTGTCAATCCATCTTATTGGGAGCCTTCCCCTATTTCATTGACCCTCCACTTTATCGAGCATATCTTTCTCTAGGGAATGGTCTCTTCTTACAACATGACCAAATTAGGTGAGACAAAGTCTGGCCATTCTCGCTTCCAAGGAGCATTCTGGTTGTACTTCCTCAAGGACAGATTTGTTAGTTCTTCTGGTAGTCTATGGTACTTTCAGCATTCTGTGCCAGCACCACAACTCAAAAGCATCGACTCTTCTTTTGTCTTCTTTATTCATTGTCCAGCTCTCACATTCATATAAGATGACTGAAAATACCATGGCTTTGTCAGGCATACTTTAGTCTTCAAGGAGACATCTTTGCTCTGCAGCACTTGAAAGAGGACTTTTGCAGCCAAATTTCACAGTGCTATACATCTGATCTATTGACTCTGCTTCCATTGGCATTGATTGTAGAACCAAGTAACATGAAGTCTTTGACAACTTCAATGTTTTCTCCATTATTGTGATGCTGCTTATTGATCCAGTTGTAAGGATTTTTTTTTTTTTTTAATTGAGATGTAATCCATACTGCAGATTATATTCTTCAATCATCTTTGGTAAAGGTTTCAAGTCATCCTCACTCTCAGCAAGCAAAATTTTCACTCAAATATGATGGTGAAATGAGGACATTTCCAAATAAGCAGAAATTAAGGGAATTTTTTAAAAGCAGACCAATATTACAACAGATACTAAAGGGAGTCCTATGCAGAGAGAACCAACAACAGCAAACAACAACCAACCATTAACAAGAATGATGACATAATCCAGAAACCAACCCAGTTATGGAAATACCCAAAGTACATATATGTACAACATTGGAAACAGGGAGACAGAAGCATCAATTGGCAAATGAGGACAGCTACAAACCAATAAGAGTGAAAAAACAGTATAGTTACAGAACTTCTAAATGGTGAGGAAGTTAAGACAATTGCAAAATAGAATGGATTATTCTAAATTTGGGAAGAAAATTATGAATCACAGGGTATCCTCAAAGAAAAATGATAAACTTTCACATCAAAATGAAAAAGAAGATAAGCAAAATATTTAGCAAATACCAGAACAATAATGAGAAAGGAAGTGATAACATGATTCATAAACAAAACAAATTCAGCACAGAAAATTTTATGGAACAAAGAGATCAGTGACACCATGAAAAAGCACGTAATGAAATGTCATCAATAAATTCATATGCACCACTCAAAAGATGGAGAGTTGCAGAAGGGATAAGAAAGCATAACCCATCAATATGCTGCCAACAAAAGACATATTTTAGAGAGAAAAACACAGATAGACTAAAAATCAAAGGTTGGAAAAATATATATCAAACAAGTGGCAACCATAAAAGAACAGGAGTGGAAATATTAATTTCTGATAAAACTGACTTTAAGACACAAACCGTTATAAGACTAAAGGAAGTACATTATATAATGGTTAAAGGATTGATTGAAAAAGAGGACACAACCATAATGAATTATCTATGCACCCAATGAAAAATCCTAAAAATGCATAAATCAGACTTTAACAGAATTGAAAAAAAAAAAAAAAATAGATAACCCAATAGTCATGGTAGGAGACTTTAATACACCACTTTCAATGAAAGATAGGACAGCAAGAAAGAAACTCAACAAAGACACACAGGAACTAAACAATACAATCCACCAACTTGATCTTATAGACATCTACAGAGCACTTCACCCAACAACAACACAATATACATTCTTTTCCAGTGCACATGAAACATTCTTCAGAATAGACCATATGATAGGCCACAAAGCAAGCTTAATTAATTAAAAAAAAAAAAAACCTTTGAAATACTGCAAAGCATCTTCTCAGATCATAATACTATCAAATTGGACATCCACAATAGGATGATCAATGGAAAAAGAGAAAACACATGGAAACTGAACAACACCCTCCTTAAGAAAGACTGGGTAAGGGAAGAAATTAAAAAATTCCTTGAATCAAATGAGAATGAAAACCCAACATACTAAAATCTTTGGGACACAGCAAAAGCAGTGATCAGAGACTAATTTATAACAATAAATGCACACATCAAAAAAGAAAAAAGAGGGAAAATCAACATCTTAACCCAATATCTCCCAAAATTAGAAAAAGACCGGGAAAAAAAAGTCTACAGTCACTAGAAGAAAATAAATAAATGAAGATTTGAGCAAAAATGAATGAAACAGAAAATGGAGAATAGAAAAAAATCAACAAGACTAGAAGTTGGTTTTTAGAAAAGATCAATAAAATTGACAAACCAATGGAAGATTTAACAAAAGAAAAGAGGGAGAGAATACACATAACATGAATAACAAACAAATTGGGTGATGTCACAACAGAACCAACAGAAATTTAAAGGATAATATCAGGATACTATGAAGAATTATACTACAACAAAAATTGAGAAAAATCAAACAGATTTCCAGAAACACACTACTTACCTAAACAAAAGAAGATTGATGTGGAAAATTTGAACAGACCCATAACAAAAGGAGAAATTGAATGTATCCTAAAAATATTACCAAGAAAAACAACAAAAAGTCCTAGCCCAGATGGTTTCACTAGAGGAATTCTACCAAACATTCAGAGAAGAACTGAAACCAATCCTACTCAAACCATTCCAGAACATACAAAAAGAATCCTCCCAAATTCATTTTATGAAGAGAGCATAAACTTGATACCCAAATTAGGCAAAGACACCAATAGAAAGGAAAACTACAGACCAATATGCCTCATTAATATAGCATACATCTTCAACAAAATCCTAGCCAATAGACTCCAACAACATATCCAAAAAATAATTAATTATGACCCAATGGAGTTTGTATCAGGTATGCAAGGATGGTTCAACATTAGAAAAACAATCAGCATCATCCATTACATAAATAAAACAAATAAAAAGAACCACATGATCATATCAATTGATGCAGATAAGGTATTTGATAAAATCAAACACCCATTCCTGATCAAAACTCTCAGCAAAATCATAATAGAAGGGACTTTCCTCAACATAATAAAGAGCATATATGCAAAACCAACAGCCAACCTTATTCTCAATGGAGAGAAACTGCAACCATCCCCCTTGTGAACAGGAAACAGACAAGAATCCCCTTTCTTATCTCTTATACTCAGCATTGTATTAGAATTCCTAGCCAAGGCAATAAGGCAAGAAAGGGAAATCAAAGGCATCCAAATTGGTAATGGATAATTAAAACTATCCTTATTTGCTGATGACATGATCTTATACATAAAAAAAACACTCAGAAAAAAAAAAAAAAAAAACTACAGGAACTAATTGAGAGATTCAGCACAGTGGTAGGATACAAGATCAGCATACAAAAATCAGCTGGATTCCTCTATACCAGAGAAGAGATTGTTGAAACAGAAATAAGGAAATTAATACCATTTACAGTAGCTACAATTAACATAATATACATGGGAATAATCTTACTAGGAGCAAAAATGACTTATACAAAGAAAACTACAAAGCACTACTTCAAGAAACCGTAACTGATTTACATAAATGGGAGAACACACCATGCTTGTGGATAGGAAGACTGAATATTGTGAACATGTCAGTTCTGCCCAAAGCAATCTATACATTCAATGTATATCCCATCAACATTCTCTAAGGATATGCAAAAAACATTCATTAATTTTACATGGAAAGGAAAGAGACCTCAGATAAGCAAACACTCTAGAATCTCAAAACCTACTAATAAGCGCAGTATTCAAAACAGCCTGGTACTGGCACAGTGACAGACACATAGACCAGTGAAATAGAATTGAAAACCCAGAAATAGATCTATTGACCTGTGGTCAGTTGATTTTTGACAAAGGGCTGAAATCCATTTAATGGGAAAGAGATGGTCTCTTCAACAAATGGTGCGGGCAAAACTGGATATCCATTTGCAGAAAAATGAAACAAGATCCACACCTCACACCATACATAAAAACTAACTCCTGATGGATCAAAGACTTAAATTTGAAACATAAAACTATAAAGATACCTGTAAAGGAAAAAAATTAGGGGCAAATTTAGGAGCTCCAATTTATGGCATAAATGGACTGTCAAGCATAACCCAAAATGCACAAACAGCAGAAGAGAAACTAGATGAATGGGTCATTCTAAAAAATTAAATTTTTATGTATTTCAAAAGCTTCTCTAAAAGATCAAAAAGAGAACTTAAAGATTGGGAAAAAATATTCAGCAATGACACATCTGACAAAGGACTTATCACTAAAATTTGTAGGACATTTATAGAAAACCCCAACCGCTCAACAAGAAAAAGACAAACAATCTAATTTAAAAAGGGGCAGAAGACATGAACACACACTTCACCCAAGATGATATTCAGGCTGCCAACAAACATATGAAGAAATGTTCATGATCATTAGCCATTAGAAAGATACAAATCAAAACAACGATATACCATCTTACCTCAGTACTAATAGGAAAGTTCAACAAAACAGAAAATAACAAATGCTGGCAAGGGTGTGGAGAGATTAGAACTCTCATACACTGCTAGTGGGACTGTATGTAAAATGATACAACCACTGTGGAAAGCAGTATGGTGATTCCTTAAAAAGTTGGAATTAGAAATACCATGTGATCCAGCAACCTCATTACTAGGTATATATCCTAAAGAACTGAGAACCAGGACATGAACAGATATATGCACACCCAAATTCATTGCAGCACTATTTACAATAGCAAAAAGATGGAAACAACCTAGGTGTCCATCAACAGAAAAATGGATAACCAAACTATGGTACATACACCCAATGGAATACTATGCAACCCTAAAAAATAATGTAGAATCTGCAAAATACCACACCATGTGGATGAACTTGGGAGACATTATGCTGAGTGAAATAAGTCAACCACAGAAGGACAAATATTGTATTAGTTCATTATTGTAAAATGTCAAATTAAGGTTTATATATGAAAGGAAACTTTCTTTGTTGGTTACTAGGGGTGAGAGAGGAGGGAAGGAAACACTGAGAAAATTTAAAAAAAACAAGAATTAAAAAAAAAGAGAAAAATGTCAGTATTGTGAGAACATACTACAAGTGTCAATCTGTATAATCCAATAATATAATTTTGAAATACATAAAGTAAAATTCAACAGAAGTAAAAAGAACACAATTTCTTTCTTTGTCACTGTTGCTCTCATTCTTAATAGTTGAAAGAAGACAAACCCAATACCACCACTACCGAAAAGCAGAAAAGAAAAAGCAGAAGTATAGAAAATCCAAAAAAATTAAAGAAAACATATAATTTTCTAATCCTTCAACTGAAAAAGGATACTTATTTCAAGTGCTTATGATATATTTTCCAAAACTGACCAAGTACTGGGTTCCAAAGTAAATGTTAATACACTTCAAAGATGGAAAACATTAACAAACATTAACACTATGGGGCATGGACAAAACCGACCTCACCACATATATTTTAGAGTAAATTTTACATTTTAAGATGTTGAAAAATATAACAAGAATAATATTTCATGACATGAAATTCATAAGAAATTAAAATTTCATTGTCCAGATATAAAAAGCTATGTTTATTTATTTCCATATAGTCTGGAGTGTACTCACCCTAGAATGATACAGGTGATGTGTTGCTACACAGACCATATTATCCACAAAGCCTGCTATCGTTATAATTGAACATTTACAGGAAATGGTTACTAAGCCCTGGAACACATAAGGGGACTATGTGAAAATCAACAACAAAATTGTAAATAGATATTCGAATATAGTTTGGATATAAAAAATACATTTCAAATTAATCCATGTGTCAAATAAAGAAATATAAATTAGAAAATATGAGCTAAATTATGAAGATATAATTAATGCCATTTGTTGGATTCAGCAAAAGCAAGAATTCCAGGACATTTAAAACTTTAAATGGGTTTAATATAGAAAAAAAAAAAAAGGTTTAAATAATTTAGAATACATGATATAATACTGAAAAATTAGGAAAAGACACAAACATAAAGCCAGCCATCATAGAAGGAAATAGAATCAGATAAAATCTGAAAACAATAAAATGAAAGTAAGTTACAGTACATAATGCCAATGAACTGTGTGCATCAAACAAGAGAATAAAGAATTAGATTCAGCACTGATTGGAAAAGGGGATGGAGTGAGGACGATGGGCTCAAGTATAGCAAGGATCATGGAGCTGGCACAGGATTGGGTGGTGTTTTGTTCTGCTGTGTATAGGGTCCGAAACAACTCCACAACACCTAACAACGACAATGCTGATAAAGCATGATACTTTGAAATCAGCACTTTTAAGTAGATAAAAGCATAACGCTATGAAATTGACAAATAAAATTTACTTAACTCTAAAAAGCCTAATTAAGAAAAATTAAAAAATAATAATAATTTGAAAATTTCAGTGAATTGAGCATAATCACTGTCGTCAAGTTGGATCTGACTCAAAGAGACTCCTCCTTGGGCTTCTGAGGCAGTAGCTTTTTGGAAGTGGATTGCCCAATCTTCCTTCTGAAGAGTGGCTGGTGAATTTGAACTGCTAGCCTTCTAGTTAGCAGCCAAAAGCCGTAGGCACTATGCTACCAGAGCTCTTGAATTGAACATAGACATTACATATTAAAAATATGTTGTTGTTGTTGTTATGTGCCTACGAGTCAGACCCGACTCATAGCGACCCCTCCTTGGGTTTCTGAGGCCGTATCACTACAGAAGTAGTTTACCCAACCTTTTTTCCAAGAATTGGCTGGTGGATTTGAACCGCCAGCTTTCTGGTTAGCAGTCAAGTGCCTTAGGCACTATGCTACCAGAGCTCCCAGAGTTTTATATAAAATCAATTAAAAAAAAAAAAAAAAAAGGTTTGCTGGTTTGATAGAGCCTGGTGGAATCACTGAGACTATAGCCCCTACCTGCCCTTCAGGTCTGAAATCGAACCCACTCTTGTGGCTTCTAGCCAAACAAAAAACAGTCATATGAGCTGAACGTATATATTATGGATAGATACACTCCTCGGAGAGATCAATCATGGGAGAATAGAAGGGCTATGAATACACAGGGAGACAGTTTTGGGGCCAGGAATGCATGGAGGGAAGGGCACAGGGAAAAGATAACTATGGGGAGGAAATGAGAGGGGAGTTGTTGCATTGTGGTAAATTATAGTCAATGTCATGAGACAAAGTGTCTGTGAGCTGCTGTATGGAAAGTGAATTTGCTCTGCAACTTTCAACTAAATCACAATAATCTTTTTTTTTAAAAAAAGGACAGTTTTATAAACAATTGTTTTCCAATAAATTTGATAATTTAGATGAATTTAAAAATTATTTGGCAAAGAACTTTCCTGAGTTGACCAAAAAGAACTAACAATTTTTAGTTCTATATCTAACAAATAATTTGAAGTTATAAAATATACATTCTCACAGGGGAAAAAAAAAAAAAAAAATCAGGCTCCACATGGCTTCTCAGGCCAATTATCCAAACCATTAAGAAGAAAATGAGGTTTAGCTAAAATCTTCCAGATTCTATCAAAATAAGAAATACTTTAAAATTTATTTTATAAGCCAGAAAAAGATATAACAAGATTATTGAAAGGAAGTAAAATCATATTCTAAAGACCAACAAATTACGGCATATACAGAGAATACAAGGTTTTATAAAAAAAGAATTCTTGGAACTCAACTACACCCATTCATTTCTATAGTTTCTGTGATTGTTTTCACACTATTAGGACAGAAATGAGTAGGTGAGTTAGAGAATATATGACCTGAAATTGTGAAATATGTATTATTTGACATTTTCCAAAATGGTTGACAACCCCTGTTTTGCATCATTCTCTCTTACGAACATGAATTCAAAAATGCTTACAAAAATATTAGCAAATAAGAGGAGACAAGGTGGCATCCTAGTGACATATGCTACTCAATCCTTTTATGATAGAGACCCATGAAAACCTAGTATAACATATAGATGATGATACTAGAACTCTGAGCATCAAACAAGACAATAAATAATTAGATTGAACACTGATTGGAAAAGGAGATGGTGTTAGGACAGTCACTTGAGAGAGAAGAGAAATTGGGACCCTATGAAGCATGGCCATTTTGAGACACAGATGACATAATACAGGGGTGAGGAAAAATTAAATTCACAGGGTCCACACTGGAACTGAGGCACAATGTGGCCAGATTTGAAGTGAATCAAGGTGATCAGCGTTTGTACTGGATCTGAGAAAGGAAATTGCAAGGAAATGGAAGAAATTTCCATTGCACAGACCATTACAGAGAAAGGAGGGAAGACGTGATGGGGGATGAAACAAGTCACCACTACTGAATACTGGTCATTTGGGTTGAGGACACATGTGAAAAGGATGGCCTGTGGGGTGCTAATTGGAGATGCTGGACACCAGGGGACCTCTATTCAATGGAGTCTATACAATAGCTGGATAATTGGCTACAAATGCCCAGAATTGCACTGGGTCCACACCAGAGAATTACAACTAACTGGAGAGAAGCTTTCTCCACTTTCTTCAGCACATCTTTCCAATCACTGGGGTGAACCCCTACCCACTTCCACCAACACGGGTGCTTGTGATGGTCCCCCTGGGTTCCCCTCATCCACCCAGTGCCTTGTGCCACCATCTCCCACCGGTAGCCATTTGGCACACCCCAGGCAAACAAAGCCAGAGTTTGTGGCTCTGCCTGCTTGAGCTTGTGTCATTGGGAAGTCTTGCTGTGATGGAATGCAAGACATGGGACCCCATCCTTGCAGCCATGCCAAGCTTCCATCACCTCTAGGAGAATGTACTTCTGTGGACTGTACCACAGGCATCTGCTGACACTGCTTCTGGCTGACTATAGCTGCATCAGCTTTTTTTTTTTTTTTTTTCCCACTTTTTCATCTTTTTACTTGTTTATCTCCATCTTTCTCTACTTTTTTTTAGTTTCATTCATTTTTTTTGTCTTATCCACACCCTTTTTATCCTTCTTCCTTTATTTATTTATTTCCTGCTCCATGAAATAGGAAGTGGAAATTAATTCCCCACTAGTCACCTTAAGCAATTGACTGCTGACCAGAAGACTGGTGGTTCAAACCCACGGGCCACTCCTCAGAAGGAAGACTTGGCAATGTATTTCCAAAATGATTTACTGCCTCGGAAACTCAAAGCAATGTCCCTGTGAATAGGAATTGATCCATGGCAGTGAGTTTAGTTTTGAGTTAGTCAGCTATACCTACTACATTTACCACCTACCACCTCACCCAATGGATAAACACCACCACTCATACCTGCACCATTGGATCAAGGACAGACAGTGGCCAACACCTGTTCATCCTATCCACAACAACTATTCAGGAGCACATTTCCACTAGTTATTCCACCTACTCAGGGACAGCTGAGGAAAAAACCAGCAGTGAAAAAATAGCAATAAAAGAAACATAACTGGTTACATAAATAAAAAGCAAAACAAAAAAATCAAGCTGAAACAAACCAACACAGGATTATCAAATAAAAACAACTGCAAAATATTTTGGAGACAACAGGCAACTTTAATTCAAATAAATAAATGGGACAAGATAGTGCAAGGAAGTGAACAAAACACACAGAGAACTAGGAAACCTCCCTGAGGAAGAACAGGTGTGGAGTGCGTCCTTGACCCCAGACTCTGGCAGAGAGACCCTGGCATGTGGCATGAGAGATGGCAGAAGCAGAACCAAGAGACTGGCAGAGGGATACCAGCAGAGAGACCAGCATGAGAGACAGTAGTAGCTGCTTTGGGTATGTGTTCTGCTTCCTGTATATAAGAATCAGCTTTGGGAATGGTCTCTAGCTTATGGCACAGTTGAACCCTACGTGTAGCAGTGTCGTTATTCAGCAGCCTGTCATGCTCTGCTGACCTTGGAACTTTCAATAGACTTGAATTAATGGCCTGCTGTGTGGTTTGGTAACACGGGACTGAGCCTTTTCACTTATCAACCTTGGGTTTATCAGCCTCAGTAGCTAGCAGCTGCCTAAGTAGAGAGATGCTTCTAGCTTCAGTAGTCCAGGAGCAAGAGGCAGAGCTGAAGCCCAAGGTCGAGGGGCTTTCACACAGCCCCTAGAGCCTGGCACTTGGAACTTGCACTTCTAGCCTCCTGAACTGTAAGAGAATAAACTCCTGTTTGTTTAAACATCCCATTTGTGGTACATTCTTGTCAGAGTGGCACTAGATAACCAAAACAAACCTGAAAAGGGATTCAAAGGAAAAAAAGGAAAAAGCACAGTAAAATTGTGGTAGATTTGCTAGCAGAAATCTCCCATAACATCATAAAAAAGGAAAAGGTATCTATTCAAGAAACTCAACAAACCCCAGGCAAGAAAAAATCCAAAAGAAAGTCTCCAAGATATATCATAATCAAAATTTGTTTTACAAACCAAAGGTATTTATAAAAATAAGAACAACCTTACAAGAAATGCTAAAGGAGTTCCTTCAGACAGAAAACCAATAACAAAAGAGAACAACCTAAGATTAGGACACATGACAATATCACCCAGAAACCAACCCAGAAAAAGAATACTCAAAATGAAAATAACTTACAAAACTGCAAGGAAAGAAAGGGCAAGATGGTGGAATAAGCAGACAAACTACATAGACCCTCTTCAGCAAAGAAACGGGGAACAAATTAACACAGATACACAAGATAATCCTGCAGCCCTGACATGTGAAAGGAAAGATACAGAAGTGGACTAAATTCCTATTAGTAGAAGAACCTGCGTGAAAACATCAAAAAAGGAGACATATGGAGCTGTGGTCTATCAGTGATCCTGATGGCATGAACAGCTTGAATCTTGCCAAATGGTGTTAGGACCTAAGAATTAACCTAAAAATCAGCCCTGCTAGCCAGGGATTGCACAGAGGACTGCACAGGTGGCTCAGCTTAATCCACAGGCTGAGCTGTGGACTTTTGGCTGTCCAGAGGGTACAGCCATTTTGGATATTTAAAGTGACAGCATTCTCTCAGATTCCAGGAACCTAAGAATAGACTCCATTTGCTGGGGACCACAATGACATTCCAGACACGAAGGACTAGAAATGTACATATTCCCCTTGTTATTCTTATACCCCATACCCTTTTGGTGAATGCAGATGTGGCCATCCCTCACTCTCACCCACTATCTGGGCCAGCAGCAATTCCATCCCATTCTGTGTGCTGTGATGGAGCCTGGGTGCCCTGCCCCACCCTGCCTAGATTTTTTTTTTTTAAGTTTGTTTGCTTTTGTCTGTTTTAAAATTATTATGATCATTTTTCCTTTTTATTATTGTTCTTTATTCTTCCCTTTCCAGATTCTAGTTTTCAGCTTTTTCTCTCTTCCCTATTCTTGATTCCCATTGTTTTTTCTTTCCCAGGGTTCACCCTACTCCTTGCTTTTCTCTTTGCATTTTCCCCACTTTTTCTTCATTATTTCCCTACTTTACTTCTTTTATTTTACTTCCCCTTTCCCAGATATTGCATTTTTCTTTCTTTTTTTTTCCTTTTCTATGAATATTTCTTTTAACTTTTTAACTTATTTCCTTTAAATATTTTCTTTCATTTATTACCTTTACTCTTTTTTTATCTTTAAATTTTTTTTCTTTTTTTGATGATTGTTCCTGTGTGATTATGTGGCATGTTTTTTGTCTGCTTGCTTTTACTTTTTTGATGTTTTTTGGATTATTGTTTTTGTCTAATGGAGTGAGAGACAACAATTGTGCCCATACGACAGAACCACAACAGCAACTCCTGCATCTCTGCTTAGTGAGTGAGAGCCACCACTTCTTTCTCCACTGACTGGCCAATGATAAATGGTCACCAATGAGAGCTTGATTCCCCCTTGACTGCTCTACACAAACAATTAATAAAGATCTGTGCAGCAACTCTCATAGTCTAGCACAACAATCAGGAGACAGGTGGTGAGTGCATAAGTGCTGCCAAATAGTGAATAGAAGAACACAGGACTCTGCTTACTCAGACACATCCAAAGAAAAGAAAGAAAATGAAAATCTTGCAAGAATCACGCCAACATACAATTATCAGTGAAATATAAATACAACAACATCACAGTGTCTCATAGATAAGAGACCATCACAATCCACACAAAGAAGCAAGATAAAGAGGTAGAGACAAGGGAGCAGGTTAAAGACCCAGAGCACATTCCTGAGGAAGAAGCAGCATTAGAACACCCTGATAAGGAATTCCAAAGAATTATATTTAGGTACCTTCAATGGATTGATAAAAATATCAAGGAAAACACTGACAAACTTAAGGAAAGCACATTTCCAAATAAGCAGAAATTAAGGGAACTTTTTAAAACCAGACCAACCTTACAAGAGATACTAAAGAGAGTCTTTTGAATGGAAAACCAAAAATAGCAAACAATACTATTAATACACAAGATGACATAACCCAGAAAACAACACAGCTATGGAAGCATCCAAACTAAAATAAACTTATAAGATTGTAAACAGGGAACTAGAGACATCAATTGGCAAAAGAAGACAACTAGAAATCAAAAAGAGGGAAAAAATAGAGTAGTTACAGAACTTCTATAAACAGCGAGGAAGTCAAGAGAGTTGCAAGATAGAATGGACTTTTCTAAACTTGGGAGAAAATTATAAATCACAGGATAACCTCAAAGAAAAAAGATAAATCTTCACATCACAATAAAAAATAGAATTATTGCAAGTATTTAGCAAGTACCAAAACAACAGCAACAAAGGAAATGATAAATAACATGATTCTTAAACATAATGAGCTCAGTACAGAAAATTATATGGAACAAAGAAATCAGGAACACCATGAAAAAACTCATAAAAAATGACAGCAACCAATTCATATTTGTCAGTAATTACACTGAACATCAATGGACTATATGTACCACTCAAGAGATGGAGAGTTGTAGACTGGTTAAGAAAACATAATCCATCAATATGCTGTCTACAAGAAACACATCTTAGAGACAAAGAAAAAAATAGACTAAGCATCAAAGGTTGTAAAAAGATATATCAAGCTAATAACAACCAAAAAATAGCAGGAGTGGCAATATTAATTTCTGATAAAATTGACTTTAAGACAAAAACCACCATATGAGACAAAGAAGAACATTATATAATGATTACAGGATCATTTGAACAAGAAGATATAACCTTAATAAATATCTATGGACCCAATGAAAGAGCTCCAAAATACATAAATCACACTTTAACAAAATTGAAAAGACAAAGAGATGACTCCACAGTAAGAGCCTTTAATACAGCACTTTCAGTGAAAGATAGAAACATAGCATGCTCATGGATAGGAAAACTGAACATTGTGAAAATGTCATTTCTACACAAAGAAACCTATAATTCAGTGTGATCCAGATCCCATCAACATTCTTTAAGGTTACGACAAAACCAATCTCTAACTTTGTATGGAAAGGAAGGGACCTCAGATAAGCAAAGCACTATTGAAGAAAAACAATAATGTAGGAAGCCTCACACTCCTGAATCTCAAAAGCTACTCTGTAGCTAAGTAGTCAAAATTGCCTGGTATTGGTACAGCAATAGACACATAGACCAAAGGAATAGAACTGAGAACCCAGAAACAGATCTATTGACCTGTGGTCAACTGATATTTGAGACAAAGGTCTGAAACCCAAATGGTGCTGGCAAAAGTGGATATTCATTTGCAGAAAGAATGAAATAAGATCTGTATCTAACACCACACATAAAAATTAACTCCAGATGGATCAAAGACTTAAACATGAAATCTAAAATATAAAGTTATTCAAGGAAAAAGTAGGGACAAATTTAGGGGCTGTAATTTATGGCCTAAATAGACTATCAAGCGTAACCCAAGATGCACAAACAGCAGAAGATAAACTAGATGAATAGGACCTTCTAAAATTTAAATTTTTATGTGCTTCCAAAGACTTCTC
>NW_006922346.1:512476-516421 GCF_000298275.1 Orycteropus afer afer
CATTCTTCGCCAGCACCACAACTCAAAAGCATCAACTCTTCTTCGGTCTTCCTTATTCATTGTCCAGCTCTCACATGCATACAAGGCAATTGGAAATATCATGGCTTGTGTCAGGCACACCTTAGTCTTCAATGAACTAACCTTGCTCCTCAGCACTTGGAACAGTTCCTTCGCAGTTGACTTTCCCAATGCTACATATCGTCTAATGTCCTGACTGCCATTAGACAGATGCAAATCAAAACAAAAATGAGATACCATCTTGACCCACCTCTACTAAAAAAGTTCAAGACAGAAAATAACAAATGCTGGCAAGGATGTGGTGAGATTGGGACTCTCATACACTGCTGGTGGGACTGTCAAATTATACAACCACTGCAGAAAGCTGTATGGCAGTTCCTTAAAAAGTTGGAATTGGAAATACCATTTTACCCAGCCATTCCATTGGGAGGTATATTTACTAAAGAAATGAGAAGAGTATAAGAACAGATATATGAACACCTATGTTCATCACAGTACTATTTATAATAGCCAAAAGATGGAAACAACCTAGGTGTCCATCAGCAGAAGAATGGATAACCAAACTATGGTACATACACACAATGTAATACTAAGCAACCCCAAAGAATAATGTAAAATCTACAAAACACTGCATAACATGGATGAACTTGGAGGACGTTATGCTGAATGAAAGAAGATAATCACAGAAGGACAAATATTGTACTAGTCTGCTATTTTAAAAAGTCAAGGAAAGGTTTATATAAGGAAGGAAATTTTTGGTTTTGGTTACCAGGGGTGGGTGTTGGGGGTAGAGAACATTGTTAGATAGGTAAAGAAAAGTACTGATTTGGGTGAAGAGAATGGCAATATACCAAATGTGAGTGATCAATATGGTGACATTGAGGAAGAAGAAGACATAGAGAGTGCATGGGAGAAAACAAAGATTAACACTCTTGCACACACATTACTGTGTTGTCAGTGAAGGCAAACATTGGTATACAGGTAGATAAATGGGTAGATGGCTGAACTATTAGGTATGTATACACAGGGGAGAATATGCCCAAGACCATTTATAGGGTTGGCAGACAATTTTTCTGCAAGTGTATTTTTATGTTCTGTAAGAATGTATATAGTAGAACTGACAAGAGACAAGGTTGTAGTCACTGCTTGGCCACAGCCAACTGCCTAGAGGGAGCAAATAGTTGGACCTGTGGGCTCAGGATCATAGTCATAGGGGGCATCAAGCTCAACTGGCATAACATCCTACACAAAAACACAAAACCAATGTTCCACATCCCACTTTGGTGAATAGTGACTGGGATCTTAAAAGCTTGCAAGTGACCATCTAGATGCAATGATGGATCTCTCTTCATCCAGAGCAAAGGATGAAGAAAACCAAAGATGTATGGAAACAATTGTCCAAGTGACTGATAACAACAACAACAACAATAAATACCCAAACTCACTGTCTTTGAGTCAGATATGACTCATAATAATGCTTCCTTGGGTGTCCAACGTGATGTCACTATGGAAATAGATTGCCCAATCTTCCTTCTGAGGAGTTGCTGGTGAATTTGAACCACCAGCCTTCTGGTTTGCAGTCAAATGCCTTAGGCACTACACCAGCAGAGCTCCTTTAAACACACACATACGTATACATATACACATCCATTATATACACAACTCACACAAAAATACCAACCTATAGAGGTATATGGGCTTAAATATACACAAAAAATTGTAAATGTATAAAATATACTAATAAAAAATGCATAAAATATGACCATAGCAAAAGGAAGAAAGCCTAAGGTTCATGTGGGATACCATCAAAAGTAATAACCTTCATGTCATTGGAATTCCAGAGCAGGAAGAAGAGAAGGAAACCACTGAGAAAATTATCCAAGATTTGTTGGAAGAGAACTTCCCCGGCATGATGAAAGATGAAAATACATCCATTCGGGAAGTCCAACAAACACCAAACATGACAGACCCCATAAGAAAATCACCAAGATATATCATCATCAAACTCATTAAAACCAAAGACAAAGAAAGAATCCTGAAAGCATCACAGGAAAATTAAAAAAAGTTACCTACAAAATAAAACCAGTAAGAATTAGTTATGATTTTTCAGCGGAAACCATGCAAGTGAGAAGGCAATGGGATGGCATATATAAAACCCTGAAAGAAAGAAAGAAAGAAAAAAAAATTCCCAACCAAGAATAACACATCAGGCAAAATTGCCCCTCAAATATGATGGTAAAATTAGGAAATTTACAAATAAGCAGAAATTAAGGGAATTTGTTAAAACCAGACCAACCCTACAAAAGATACTAAAGGAAGTCCTTTGAACAGAGAACCAAGAATAGCAAACAATAACTGACTATTAATACACAAGATGACATAACCCAGAAAACAGCACAGTTATGGAAGTATCCAAAGAAAAATAAGCTTACAAGGTGGTACACAGGGAACCAGAGACATCAATTGGCAAATTGTAGGACAACTACAAATCAAAAAGAGGAAAAAAGCAGTGTAGTTACAGAACTTCTAAATGATGAGGAAGTCAAGAGAGTTGCAACATAGAATGGACTGTTTTAAATGCAAGGAGAAAATTATAAATCACACATTTATTTCAAAGAAAGAAGATGAATCTTCAAAACAATTAAAAAGTGGAAAAGCACAAATATTTAGCAAATATAAGACAGCAGCAACTAAGGAAATGATAACACAATTCATAAACAAAATGAGGTCAGCTCAGAAAATTACATGGAACACAAAAACTAGGAGCACCATGAAAAAACATATAACAAAATGACAGCAACCTATTCATGCTTGTCAATAATTACACTGAATGCCAATGGATTAAATGCACCACTCAAAAGACAGAGTGTTGCAGATTGGATAAGAAAACATAATCCATCAATATTCTGTCTGCAAGAGACATAACTTAGAAAGAAAGACAAATATAAACTAAAAATCAATGATTGGCAAAAGATTGATGAAGAAAATATTAACCACAAAAGAGCAGGAGTGGCAATATTAATTTCTGGTCAAAATGACTTTAGGACAAAAACCACCATAAGACACAAGGAAATACATTATATAATGATTAAAGGATCAATTGAACAAAAAGATATAACCATAATAAATATCTATGGACCCAATGAAAGAGCCTCAAAATATATAAATCAGACTTTAAACGAGTTGAAAGGCCAAATAGAGGACTCAGTGGTCATAGTAAGAGACTTTAATACATCACTTTCAATGAAAGATAGAACAACTGGAAAGAAACTCAACAAAGATGCAGAAGAGCTAAATATTACAATCCACCAACTTGACCATGTCGACATCTACAGAGCACTTCACCCAACAACAGCACAATATACATTCTTTTCCAGTGCACATGGAACATTCTCCAGGATAGACCATATATTAGGTCAGAAAGCAAGCCTTAATAAATTTAAAAACATTGAAATACTGGAAAGCATCTTCTCGGATCAAAATACTATCAAATTAGAAATCAAAAATAGGAAGATCAATGGAAAAAGAGCAAACACATGGAACCTGAACAACAATCTCCTTAAGAAAGACTGGGTAACAGAAGAAATAAAAAATTAAATTAAAAAACTCTTTGAATCAGATGAGAATGAAAACACAACATACCAAAATCTTTGGGCCACAGCATAAGTGGTGATCAGATGCCAATTTATAACAATAAATGCACACATCAAAAAAGAAGAAAGAGCCAAAATCAACACTTTAAACCAACATCTCCAACAATGAGAAAAAGAACAGTAAGAAAACCTGTCACAAGAAGAAAGGATATAATCAAGATTCAAGCAGAAATCAATGGAACAGAAAATAAAAGATAATAGAAAAATTCAGCAAGACAAGAAGTTGATTTTTTGAAAAGATTAATAAAATTGACCAACCATTGCCAAATTTAAC
>NW_006922346.1:516531-517600 GCF_000298275.1 Orycteropus afer afer
ATATATATATATATATAATCAGGGTACTATGAAGAACTATACTCCAACAAATTTGAAAATCTGGAAGAAATGAATAGATTTCTAGAAACATACTACTTACCTAAACTAACACAGACTGAGGTGGAAAAGTTGAACAGACCCATAACAAAAGAAGATATTGAACAGGTCAAAAAAATATTACCAACAAAAAAAGTCTGGGCTCAGACAGTTTCACCAGAGATTTCTACCAAACATTCAGAAAAGAATGGAAACCAATCTTTCTCAAACTATTCCAAAACATAGGAAAGGATGGAGTCCTCCCAAATTCATTTCCTGAAGCAAGCATAAGCTTGCTACCAAAACCAGGTAATGATATCACAAAATAGGAAAACTGCAGACCAATATCCTTCATGAATATGTTTTTGTTGTTGTTATTTAATGTCAATTCAGCCCCGACTCATAGCAACCCTCTCCTTGGGTTTCTGAGGCAGAATCACTACAGAAGTAGATTGCCCAAGCTTCCTTCTGAGGAGTGGCTGGTGGGTTTAAACCTCCATTAGACAGATGCAAATAAAACAAAAATGAGATAACATCCTGCCCCAGCTCAACTAGCAAAGTTCAACAAGACAGAAAATAACAAATGTTGGCAAGGATGTGGAGAGATTGGAACTCTCATACACTGCTGGTGGGACTGTCAAAAGATACCATCACTGTGGAAAGCAGAATGAGGATTCCTTAAAAAGTTGGAATTAGAAATACCATTTGACCTTGCTATCCCATTACTAGGTATATATCCCAAAAAAGTGAGAGACAGGACAAGAATAGATACAAGCACATTCATGTTCATCACAACACTATTAATAATAGCCAAAAGATGGAAACAACCTTAGTGTCCATAAGTAGAAAATGGATAACCAAACTCTGATACATACACGCAATGGAATATTATGTGTCATTATGCAACCATAATGAATAACGCAGAATGAACAAAACAGCACATAACGTGGATGAACTTGGAAGATGTTATGCTGAGTGAAATAAGTCAGTCACAGAAGGACAACTATTGTATTAATCCATTATTGTAAAAAGT
>NW_006922346.1:517700-522723 GCF_000298275.1 Orycteropus afer afer
GGGGAGGAACACTGTTTGATAGGTAAAGACAAGTATTGATGTAGGTGAAGAGAAGGGCAATATACCAAATGTGAGTAATAAACACAGTGGCATTAAGGAAGAGAAAGACAGACAGAGGTGTGTGGGAGGTACAGACAACAAAGATGAACCCTTTTGCACATAGAGTACTGTGTTGTCAGTGAGGGTAAACATTGATATAAGGGAAGATAGATGGTTGGACAGGCTGAAATATTAGGTATGTCTATGAAGGGGAGATGTGCCAAAGACCATGTATAGGTTGTCAGACAATGTTTCTACAAATGTATTTTCATGTTCTGTAAGAATTCCCAGGTATATAGTAGAGGTAACAAAAGGCAAAGTTGTAGTCACTTCTTGGCCCCAGCCAGCCACCCAGAAAGAGCAAGTAGTTGGACCTGTGGGCTTGGGACCATAGTCGCAGGGGACATCAGGCTCAATTGGTATAACATACTACACAAAACCATTGTTCCACTTCCTACTTTGGCGAGTAGAGACTGGGATCTTAAAAGCTTGTAAGCAGCCATCTAGATGTAACAATGGGTCTCTCTTCTTCCAGAGCAAAGAAGAGTGAAGAAAACTAAAGACCCATGGAAACATTATTCCAAGCAACTGGTACACCATGTGATCTTCAGCCTATATGACTGTGAGACCAAAATAACTAAATGGTGCTTGCCCGGCTACCACTGTCAACCACTCGTAGGGTGATCTCTGTAGGAGGTTCAGCACAGAGTGGGAGAAAAATGTGGAACAAAACTCAAAATCTCTAAAAAAAAAACGGAGGGGAGACCAGGTTTGCTGCTCTGATAGAGCTTGATGGAACCACTGAGACTATGTCCCTAGCTGCCCTTCAGGTCTGGAATTGAACCCACTCCTACGGCTTCTAGCCAAACAAAAGACATGCATATGAGCTGAACATTTACATTAGGGTGAAAGACACTTTGGAGAGAACAATCATGGGAGAATGGAAGGACTGTGTATACACATGGTGACAGCTCAGAGGGCAGGAGGGCATGGAGAAGGACACAGGGAAGAGGTAACTATGGGGAAGAAGTGGGACAGGAGCTGGTGCATTGTGGTAAATTGTAGTCAATGTCATAAGACAAAGTGTATGCGAGCTGCTGTATGGAAAATTAATTTGCTCTGTAAACTTTCACTCAAGTCACAATAAAAATTATACACACACACACACACACACACACACAAACACACACACACATATAAGAATAAAGAAAAAATCTGTGAAAAACCTCATAAAATGGATGCACTTGGAGGACATTATGCTGAGTGAAATAACTCAATAACAAAAGGAAAAAATATTGTGTGAATCCATTACTATAAAAATCAAGGAAAGATTTACAAAAGGAAACAAAAATTCTTTGATGGTTACCAGGGGTGGGAAAGGAGAGTAGCAAAAATTACTAACTATGTAAGTGTTTGTATGGGTTAGGTGCCAAAAAGTTGATTCCAGCTCATAGCAATCCTATGTACAACAGAACAAGACACTGACCACTCCTGCACTATCCTCACAACACTTACTATGTTTGACATCATAATTGCAGACACTGCCAATCCTTCTCTTTGAAGGTCTTCCTCTTTTTCACTAGCTCTCTATCCAATCAAGCACAAAATCCTTGTCCAGGGTCAGGTCTCTTCTAGGGAACTTTCTGGCAGCACTTCTTCCAAACTAAGTAAGAGACATTTTTAATTTGGGTGAAGGGAAAGAAATATACAAAAAGTGGGTGACCATCAGAATACCACTCGTACAGGGGCAAGGAGGCTGCATTTCCTGACCTCCTCTAACCCCATAAGAGGAAGACAGAATCACCATCAGTAGCCCAAGGCCTATTCCTGGGAGATCAGACATGCTTCCTCCCTCCAACACTTTCACAAACCCTGACACCAAACATTCCTCGTGCAGCACTCACCACCTTTCTGCTGGGTTCAATAATTCACTGCAATAGCCACACAGAACTCACAGATTATGGGGTTTATTAGGGAAGCCACCAGGCTACAATTCAATTTCAGGAAAAACGCTCAGTCTTTTTCAGCTTGCCGTCTCTCAGCCAACAGTCTCTCACAGTCTCTCTCCCAGCTGTCGTGTCACGTGGTGTCTCTCTCAGCAATGTGTGTCTCTTGCATCTCTTTCCCAGCAGTGTGTGTCTCTCAGGAGCACATTTCTTTCAGGAGCACATTTCTCTTAGTAGCACGTCCTTCTCAGCCAGCAGTCAGAGAGAGTTCTGCTTCTAAGAGGCCTCCTTTTGAGCCTGGCAGAGTGGCCAAACTAGCCAATCATAACATCAGAATTTTGAGCAACTGAGAGAGAGTGAACTTCCCAGAACATAGCTGTGTGCCACACCCAACAGAAATACCCCAGGTGAATAACATTTACAATCAGGAGCTCCTCAGTTGCTCACAGCAAATCCCACCATTTGTTTACAAAGACTTATGGCTAGAAAAGCCATACCAGGTAATTTACTAAACTGCAAACACTAATGAAAAGAAAGACACAGGGAGGTGTGCAGGAGGTACAGACAATGAAGATTAATACTATTATATTCATAACCTGCATTATCAGTAATAGCAAACATTAATATATGGTTATAGGAAAATGGGATAGAAGAGCAGGTGTGGATAGGCGAATGGGAATATACCCATGACCATATATAAGTCTGGCAGATGATATTCCTCAATAAGTATGTTATATGACATAAAAATATTCATGTATATAATAGAGCTAACAGGGGCAAAGTTATGAAATCTTGCTGTTCTTGTTAGGATACGATTGGGTCGGTTCCTATTCACAGTGACTCTATGTATACAAAAACAAAACAGTATTTGGTTTGCACTATCTTCACTATCCTTGAGCCCATTGTTGTAGACACTGTGTTAATTCATTTCATTGAGTGTTTTCCTTTTTTTTTACTGACAATCATGATATCCATGCAAGAAGAGGTAAGGGGAGGAACCCAGGCCCCTGTCTTCAAGTGCTGGTAGGGTTGCACATCATGCACAGGTTTCAATGCAGCTTACAGACTGAGACAGACTCAGAAGAAGGAAGAGGCCATCCACTTTTCAATGAATTGGCCAGGGAGAACCTTATGAATAGCAGAGAAACACTGTCTGATACATTACTGTGCAACTTTATGATACAGTGCAGGAGTACGAGCCCTTAGGTCAGAAGCCTTCCAAAATATGACTAGGAAAGAGCTGCATCATCAGAGTAGGACTAATATTACAGATATAGATAAAGTAAAGCTTTCAAAACCTTCATTTGCTGATGTGTCATGACTCAAATTGAGGAGAAACAGCTGAAAACATCCATTAATAATTGGAGCATGGAATGTACGAAATATGAATCTAGGAAAATTGGAAGTTCTCAAAAATGAAATGGAACACATAAATATGGATATAATAGGTATCAGTGAGCTGAAGTGGACTGATTTTGGCCATTTTGAATCAGACAACCATATGATCTACTATGCTGGAAATGACAATTTGAAGAGGAATGGTGTGGCATTCATCATTGCAAAGGATATTTGAAGATCTGTCCTGAAGCAATGCTGTCTGTGATAATATCCATAAGTCTACAAGGAAGACCAGTTAATATGACTATTATTCAAATTTATGCAACAGTCACCAAAGCCAAACATGAGGAAATTGAATATTTTTATCAATTTCTGCAGTCTGAAATTGACCAAATATGCAATTGAGATGTGTTAATTTTCACTGGGGCCTGGAATACAAAGTTGGAAACAAAGAAGAATCACTGGTAGTTGGCAAATTTGGCCTTGATGACAGAAATAATGCTGGAGATCACATGATAGAATTTTTCAAGACCAACAACTTATTCATTGTAAATACCTTTTATAAACAACATGAATGGCAGCTATACATGTGGACTTTACCAGATGAAATATACAAGAATCAGATTGACTACATCTGTGGTAAGAGGCAATGGAAAAGCTCAATACCTTCAGCCAAAAACAGACCAGGGGCTGATTGTGAAACAGACCATCAACTGCTCTTGTTGTGTTGTTGTTTTCATTATGTGCCATAGAGTCAGACCTGACTCATAGCAACCCTTCCTTGGGCTTCCAAGGTAGTATCAGTATGGAAGTAGATTGCCCCATTTTCCTTCCGAGATTTGGCTGGTGGGTTTGAACCACAGCCTTCTGGTTAGCAGTCAACTGTCTTAGGCACTACACTACCAGAGATCATGTAGGCAAGTTCAACTTGAAGTTAAAGACAATTAAAACAAATCCACAACAGGCAAAATATGACCTTGAATATATCCCTCCTAAATTTAGAGACAAAGAAAAAGAAGAAGAAGAGTTAATAAAAATCTTCAATTTCCTCATCTTTGGCTTTGGTGGTTGGGCCATAATTTTGAATAATAGTCATATTAACAGATCTTACTTGTAGGCGTGTGGATATTATCCTATCACTCACAGCACTGTACTTTAGGACAGATCTTGAAACATCCTTCGTGATGATGAATGCCACACCATTCCTCTTCAAACTGGCATTCCCAGCGTAGTAGATCACATGGTTGTCTGATTCAAAATGGCCAAAAACAGTCCATTTCAGCTCACTAAAGCAGAGGATATCAATCTTTATGCATTCCATTTCATTTTTTACAACTTCCAATTTTCCTAGATTTTTATCAAGTTCTGCAGTCAGAAATTGATGGAACATGCAATCAGGATGTGTTAATTACCACTGGTGACTGGAATGCAAAAGTTGGAAACAAAGAAGAATCAACAGTAGTTGGAAAATTTGGCTTTATTGACAGAAATAATGCTGGAACTTGCATGGTAGAATTTTACAAGACCAACGACTTGTTAATTGCAAACACCTTTTTTAAACAACACAAATGGTGAACTCTATACATGGACTTCACCAGATGGAACACACAGGAATCATATCGACTACATCTGTGGCAAGAGGTGGTGGAAAAGCTCAATATCTTCAGCCAAAACCAGGCCAGGAGCTGATTGTGGAACAG
>NW_006922346.1:526138-528202 GCF_000298275.1 Orycteropus afer afer
ATTGCACACAAGTAAAATCTTACTGAAGATAATTCAAAAATGGTCACAACAGTATATTGACAGAGAACTTCCAAAGGTTCAAGCCCGATTCAGAAGAGGATGTGGAACAAGGGATATCATTGCTGATGTCAAATGGATCTTAGTTCAAAGCAAAGAATCCCAGAAAGATGTTTACTTGCGTTTTATTGACTATGCAAAAGCACTTGATTTTGTGGATCATAACAAATTGTGGATAACACTGAGAAGAATGTGAATTCCAGAACACTTAATTGTACTTATGAGGAACCTGTACATAGACCAGGAGGCTTTTGTTTGAATGGAACAAGAGGAAACTGCATGGTGTAGAGTCAAGCAGGGATTGTGTCATGGTTGTGTCCTTTCACCATAGTTATTCAATCTATATGCTGAGCAAATAATCTGAGAAACTGGACTATATAAAGAAGAATGTGGCATCAAGATTGGAAGAAGAATCACTAACAATCGGTAATACACTGGCAACACAACTTTGCTTGGTGTTAGTGAGGATAACTTGAAGCACTTAATGAAAATTCAACAATATAGTCTGCATTATGGATTACATCTCAATATAAAGAAAACAAAAGTCCTTACAAATGGACCTATAAGCAGCATCATGATAAATGGAGAAAAGATTGAGGTTGTCAAAATTCCACATTGCTTGGTTCTACAATTGACACCAATGGAAGCAGCAGTCAGGATATCTGATGACGTTTAGCACTGGGCAAATTGGCTGCAAAAGACCTCTTTCAAGTGCTGAAAAGCAAAAATGTCTCCTTGGGGACTACGGTGCCCCTGACAGAAGCCATGATATTTTCAATTGTCTCATATGCATGTTAGAGCTGGACAGTGAATAAGTAAGAATCAAGAATAATTGATGCTTTTGTGTTGTGGTGCTGGAGAAGAATGCTGAAAGTACCATGGGCTGCTAAAAGAACTAAGAAATCTGTCCTGGAGGAAATGCAGCCAGAGTGCTCCTGGGAAGTGAGAATGGTCCGACTTTGTCTCACCTAATTTGGTCATGTTATCAGAAGGGACCATTCCCTGGAGAAGGATGTCATGCTTGGTAAGGTGGAGGGTCGAAGAAAGAAGGGAAGGCCTTCAGCAAGATGAATGGACACAGTGGCTGCAGCGATGGGCTCAAATGTAGCAGGGATCATGGAGCTGGCGCTGGGCTGGGCGGTGTTTTGTTCTGCTGTGCATAGGGTTGCTATGAGTCAAAGATGACTTGACGGCACCTAACAACAACAATAACATGATCTCCTTGTCCAAGAACCAGTCCCTCTGACAACATGACCAAAGCAGGCGAGACAACGTCTAGCTATTCTCTCTTCTATGGAGTTTTCCAGCTGCATTTCTTTCAGGACAGATTTGTTTGTTCTTCTGACAGTCCATAATATTTTCAGTGTTCTTTGCCAACAGCACAATTTAAAGGCATCAGTTCTTCTTCGGTCTTCTTTGTTGATTGGCTACTTTCACATATATATGAGGCAATTGAAAATACCAGAGTTTGTGTTAGCACACATTAATCTTCAAAGTGACATTTTTTGTTAAATACTGTAACAAGATCTGCTAAAGTAGATTTTCCCAGTGCAACAGAATGTTTGATTTCTAGACTGCTACTTCCATGGGTAATGATTGTGTACCTAAATAAAATGAAGTCTGACAACTTCAATCTTTTCTCCATTTATCATGATGTTGTTTACTGGTCCAGTTGTGACAATTTTTCTTTTCTTTATGTTAAGTTGTAATCCATACTGAAGGCTGTGGTCTTGAATCTTCATCAATAAGTGCTTCAAGTCATCTTCACTTTCAGCAAGCAAGGTTGCGTCACCTGCATATTGCAGGTTGTTAATGAATCTTCATCCAGTCATGTTGCTCATTCTTCATATAGACCATTTTCTTAGATTATTTGC
This sequence comes from Orycteropus afer afer, assembly GCF_000298275.1. NCBI lineage: Eukaryota > Metazoa > Chordata > Mammalia > Tubulidentata > Orycteropodidae > Orycteropus > Orycteropus afer. Next base: position 528,070 of record NW_006922346.1, read on the forward strand.
TCAGCATGTAGCTTGACTAACTATGGTTAAAGGATACAACCTTGGCACACACCCTTCATCATTTTAAGACATGTGTTATCCTCTTGTTCTGTTTGAATGACAGCCTCTTGGTCCATATACAGATTCCTCATGA
>NW_006922346.1:529260-530306 GCF_000298275.1 Orycteropus afer afer
CAAGGAGGGGTCGCTATGAGTCGGGGCCGACTCGACAGCACATAACAACAACAACAACAACAACAAAGTTCATAAGGCAGAAACAGATAGGGAAGAAATACAAAGGGAAATGATAACCACAGGAAGGAAGTAGGAAGAGTGCTGTTACATTGTTGGGATTGCAATCAATGTCACAAAATAAGATGTATATGAACTGTTGAATGGAAAACCCTTTGCTCTGTAAACTTTCACCCAAATCACAATAAAAAGATTATATATATATATATTAGAAGACCAAGAATCTCTGGTGGCACAGTGTCTAAAATATTTGACTTCTAACAAGAAGGTCAGTGGTTCAAACCCACTAGCCACTCTGCAGAAGGAAGATGGGGCAATGTACTCCCATAAAGATTTATCACTTTGGAAAGCTGTTGCTGTTGTTGTTGTTATGTGCCGTGGAGTCAGACCCGACTCATAGCGACCTCTCCTTGGGTTTAGGCACTATGCTACCAGAGCTCCTAAACTTCCCTCTAATACCATTTTATTCTAAAGAAGTTTCTTTAACATTTCCTGTAGGGTTGGTTGGGAAATAACAAGTCTGAACACATCTATTTCATCTTTCTTTTTTTTTTAAACCATTCAAATATGTTTTTTGCACTCTTTTTTGGCCCCATGTTTCTGCTAAGAAGTCAGAGATTATTGGAATCATTGTTCCTTGATATTTAATATGTAATTTTTCTCTGACTGATTTAAAAAAAAAATTAATGATGATTTCAGTTTTACTTTAAGTTTGACTATGATGTGCTTTATTGTATATGTGTGTATGTTTGTATGTGTGTGTTTGAATGTTTTTCTAATTTACTTTAGCTGGAATGTGCTGAGTTTCTTTAATCTGCAAATTTATGTTTATCTCCAAATATGGGAATATTTAGCAATTATTTCTATAAACATTTTATTTTCTCTGTTCTATCATCATTTGATACTTTTCATTATTTGGGACTTGAATTACCCATATGTAGAATAATAAATAAGTAAAATGATCATAGCTGATTGAAAAAAAAAAAAAA
>NW_006922346.1:531031-542473 GCF_000298275.1 Orycteropus afer afer
TTTTTTTTTTTTTTTTTCCTCTGTCTCTCTCCTATGGAAGGTTCCCTGGTCACTTCCTTGTGACTCTGATTCCTAGTAAATTCCTTTCCCTGACTCTCCCTGCCAGAAAAACAGTTGGGCTTTCTACTGGATTTTTATTTAGTATTTTCTACTGGAATTTAGTCATGATGTAAAGCAAAACAAAACAAAATATAATACATCCTTTCTTGTCACTTGCTTTAAGAGTCAACTCCTCTCCAGAATTTGTCCCTATTTATTCACTCTTCCAAGCCCTCAGTTAATTGTATTTTATATTTTTTCCAGAGTTTATATTGATATTTGTGGTTCAGAATGGTTGTAATATTTTAGATATCAAAATCATACATATTGTGGAAAGCAGTATAGCTAAAGTTTAAAATAAATAATAAATTTCTTAGCAACTAGTAAAGAACTTTGCTTCAAAACCAATATCTTTATTGGATGTTAGAGGTCTAAGGTATATTGACAAAGGTAAAATATAAGATATAGATGATTATTTTTATATCTCTTTATTAAAGTCATGCATAAACTTTATGCAAATCTATCTTTTGTATGTGCATTGTTCATTCAAAGTACTTGTAAACTTAATAAATTACTAAGACCCTTTGTAGTTTTATTTTATCCTGCAGTTTAAGTCTAAATTATATTTTTCTTGACCAAATAGAATTATTTATTAATGTTCCTTATAGTTTATCATATAGCATATGTTAGACTGTGCAAGGATGTTGTGTTGGAAGTAATTCAGTTATAAATGAAATGTGTATCTACCTGTATTTTGAGACTCCTAACAGGATCTAAATAATGCCTTTGTACTCAATATATAATACATAACATATAGTATAAAGTACATGTATTTCAATTCAAGACTTTATATTTTGAAAGCACATAATAAAATGAAACTGCCTCATTTACTCTGTTGTATTATTTTTAAGGGAGAATCCTTTAAAACTTGTTCTTAATATTGCTTCTAAATTGTATACTTACTTATGTCCTGTCCTTTCATGTTTCCTTGTAGCTTTCAAATATATAACCTTTGCCAAATATCAAGCTTTATTAAACACCTCTCATTGTTAACACTAAACTCTTTTCTTAATTGTTTAAGCTGCAACTTAATATTTGTATTGTCTTGCTTCCCTGCACCTGTTGGTAATTTCCAAAGATGCAAGTGTCAGGTGGTTGGGTTTACCAGCTGGGAAAGCTTTTAATCTTACTGTATGTAGTGTTTTGCCCATTACTAGGTATGCTTCTTTTTATGGGCAGGATAATGATATTCATTGGAAACTGTCTGCTAGAGAACTAGGCGGCACATTGCACCAAATCTGCATCACAATGCACTGCCCTCTTTTTACTACTGTGAGATAGGAGTACAGCCTTAAGGACATTTCCTGTGACCTTCACTGTGTAATTCATGTAGAAAATTGGTTTGGGATCTGATTATTTAGGAGGATATCTCTCAAGAATGTTAACCAAGTAATAGCTGCACAATTTGTAACTTCCCTTTTTTTTTGTTGTTGTTAATTCCTTCCCAACATTCCATGTTATTTTATTCTTTTTTAAATAAACATTTCCATTTTGAAAATCATGTAGAAGAAATGGATCAGATGCACATAAAACAACCTTGATAGTTCTATTCTGACATAAAGGGTGTAAAGCAGTGATTTTAGGTAGAGGAAATGTGAACAGACAGAGAAAAAAAGCATTTGATTGCATTCTAACCTAGTACAATCACAGATGAGTAATTTAATAATAATCATTCTGTAGGTTCTTTGGACTCTATCCAATCAATCTCTGAACCACAGTCATTAATTTTACGGATAGCACGGTATATGAATGTCTATGAACAGGTATCATATCAATAAGAGTTCAAACATGCAAAAATACAATGGTGAGAAAAATATATATGACCTCAAACCCCAGGAAAATTAGAACCAAGTGTGGTTAAAAAAAAAAAAAAAAAAACCTAGTTCAGTAATGCTGAATTGTAAACTGTAACTTCAGTAAGTGCATAGAAGGAAAAGCATAGGAATATGGCCATATAACCTTTTTGAAGAAGTAACACTTGAGCTGTGATCTGAAGGTCAAGTGAAAATTAACAAAAAAAATAAAAAAAAGGAGTAAAAATAACAACCTTCCAGCTCTTGTTAGTTGCTGAATTGATTCCAAGTCATAGTGACGTTATGTACAACAGAAAAAAACGCTTTCTCATCTTGTGCTGTCCTCACAATCCTTGCTATGCTTCGGCCCATCATTACAGCCACTGGGTCAATCCGTCTTGTTGAGGGCCTTCCACTTTTTGTCTGACCCTCCATTTTACCAAGAATGATTGACATCCTTCTTCATGGATTGGTCCCTTCTGACAACATCACCAAAGTAGGTGAGAAGTCTGGCCATTCTCGTTGTTAAGGAGCATTCCTGCTGTGTTTATTCGAGGATAGATTTGTTCTTTCTTCTGGCAGTCCATGGTATTTTCAGTATCCTTCTCCAGCACCACAGTTCAAAGGCATCAACTCTTCTTCAGTGTTCTTTATTCATTGTCCAGCTTTCACATGTATGTGAGGCTATTGAAAATGCCATGGCTTTGGAAAGGTGCACCTGAGTCTTCAGGGTAACATCTTTGCTCTTCAACAATTTGAAGAGGTCTTTTGTAGCAGATTTGCACAGTGCAATATGATGTCTGATTTCCTGACTGCTGCTTCCATGGGCATTGAGCGTGGATCCAAGTAAAATGAAATCTTTGGCAATTTCACTCTTTCTCCATTTATCATGATGCTGTTTATTAGTCCTGCTGTGAGGATTTTTGTTTTATTTATTCTGAGGTGTTATTCTTATTGAAGACTATCATGTTTGAACTTTATCAGTAAGTGCTTCAAGTCATCTTCTCTTTCACCAAGTAAGGTTGTGCCATCACTTTCCAGATAGAGGATGATATAATGGTTTGGAAGGCCTTTTTTTTTTTTTTTTTAATTGTAGTTTGGATGAAACTTTGCATAGTAAATTAGTTTTCCATTCATTAATTTATACACATTTTCTTTCAAGACATTGTTTGCATTCCTCTTAATGTAACAGTACTCTTTCTGCTTTCTCCCTAGGTTACCTGTTTCCATTTCTCCTTCTTTTCTGTCCCTTCCGGACTTCTGGTGGTGTAGTACCTAAGGCATTTGACTGCTAGCCATAAAGCTGGCAGTTCAAACACACTAGCCACTCCTTGGAAGGAAGATTGGGAGATCTACTTCCTTAGTGATACTGCCTCGGAAACCCAAGGAGGGGTTGTTATGAGTTGTATCCAACTCGACGGCAATGAGTTTGTTTTTTTGGTTTTGGTCCTGACTTCTGAGCTTAGTATTTGAGCAAATGCTGCATTTTTGGTCTTGCATCGTTAATTGTACTGAGGAGAACACTCTTCTCTGGTGTTATTCATTTCATAAGACTGTCTAATGTTTGGCTGAAGGTAGAACCCAATGGGTGGGTTTAGTTCCAGGTTTGAAGACTGTGTAAGGACCATAGTCTCAGGGGTTCCACTAATCACTGTCAGACCATAATCTTTTTATCTTTTTGAATTTTGTTCTATATTTCTTTTTCAGTCCATGTACAAAACTTTCTGGTGGACAATGGTAGCCAAGCATCATATATTTATTTTCGTCTTAGGGTAGTGGGGGCTCTGGTTCACATGGTCCTTTTGTCCTTTGAACTAATTGTTTCTTAGCACTATTTTCTTCAATGTTCTTTGCTATAGACAAGGAGAAACTAGTAGTTGTATGTTAGATGGCCATTCACAAGCCTCTATGACCCCAGTTGCTATTCACCTGTTAGGATGTAGAATATTGTCTTTGTGGATTTTGTTATGCCAGTTGACCTAGATGTCCCCCTAAAATTATGGTTCTAAGTTTCCAAATCAAGTGAGTATTCTCCTCAAGGTGTCTGATTATGGCTAAGAAGTTTTCAGAACTTTGCCTCTTGTCAAACCCACTGTGCGTTTGTTTCACTGCTATTGAGTCAATTGCAACTCACATTGATCCATAGGGTTTTCAAGGCTATAAATCTTACAGGCATAGGTAGACTCATCATCTTCTTGTGGATCAGCTGGTGAATTTGGACCACTGACCTTCTGGTTAGCAGCCAAATGTCTTCCCCACAATGCCACTGACCTTGTATACCCTAAAATATCCTTGGGTATATTCAAAGCATATGCAAATACAAATGTAAAATTATCCTATGCCAAACCTGTAAATATGCATGGGTATATTGCCATTTGTCTTCCAACATCTATTCAGTTTGAATGGTTACATATTAATCTACTCATAGATACTGTTCGTTATAACTATTATTGCATGATTATATACATACAAGTATTTACCTTTGTTGCTTTTTACCCTTGTGCGCATCCCAACGGTTTTTTTGCCATTTGTCATGTATATCACAGAATCTTTGGGAAACCACTATTAGGCCATTGTCACTAAAACAAACAAAGCATTGAAATTAAACCTAAATGCAATCAATCAATAAGACTTTGAAACCATATTAAGATTTGGATTTTTATTCTGTGAGTCATGAAAAAGCTTTGCAGGGTTAAAGAAGCAAAATTATATTATCAGATTTTCATTTTTTATTTGCAATCTGTGGCATGAGTACAGAGGTCATACTGAGTCACACAGACATTGTTTGGTTAGATGCCATTGAGTCATCTCCAATTCATAGCAACCTTAAGTACAACAGACGAAACAGTACCTGATCTTGTGTAAGCCTCCTGATTCTTGCCATACCTGAGTCCCTCACTGTAACTACTGTGTGAATCCATCTTGTTGATGGCTATAGATAAGGGAAAACTACTTAATGGTCCATTACCATGAAGAGAAAATCTGCTTTGGAAGTTTGGACTAGTGTAGTGGTGCCATCAGTGGATTATTTTTGTTATTATTAGCTGCCTTTGAGTCATTTCTCACTTATTTTAACCCTGTGCACAACAGAACAAAACCCTACTCTGTTCTTTGCCATCCTCATAATTATTGTTGTTTGAGCCCATTATTGTAGCCATTGTATGGATCCATCTCATTAAAGATCTTGCTCTTTTTTCACTGACCTTATACTTTTACTTTTGCCAAGTACTTGTACTTTTACCAAGCAGATGTCCTTCAGCAAAGACTGGAACCAAAATATGAGAGACAAAGTCTCTTATCTTTGCTTTCAAGAAGTGTTACAGCTGTACTTCTTCTAAGAAAGATTTGTTTGTTGTTCTGGCAGTCCATGATATATTCAATATTTTTTGCCAACACCACAACTCAAAGGGATCAATTCTTCTTTAGACTTGCTTTTTCGTTGTCCATGTTGCACATGCATATGAGATGATTGAAAATACCATGGCTTGGAACAGGTGCACCTTAGTCTTCAAACTGAAATCTTTGCTTTCCAATACTTGAAAGATGTTTTTTACAGGAGACTTGCCCAAGGAAATTTGCCATTGTATTTCATGACTGCTACTTCCATTGGCATTAGTTGTGAATAAAAATAAAATGATGTCTTTGGCAACTTAAATCTGTTCTCTGTTTATGATGTTGCTTGTTTATCCAGTTGTGAGGATTTTTGTTTGCTTTATACTAAGATGTAATTTGGAGCTCTGGTAGCATAGTGCCTAAGGCACTTGACTGCTAACCAGAAAGCTGGTGGTTCAAACCCACCAGCCACTCCTTGAAAGGAAGACGGGGCAATCTACTTCTGTAGTAATATTGCCTCAGAAACCCAAGGAGGGGTCACTATGAGTTGGGTCCAACTCAAAGGCACATAACAGCAACAACAACAAAGATGCAATTCATACTGGAGGTTATATGTAGTCTTTGATCTCTATCAGTGATTCAAGTCCTCTTTGCTTTCAGTAAACAAGGTTTTGACAATTCTTTCATTGCAACTTGAACATCTTCCTTCAGTGGTATCAGTTATTGAGCATATATTACCTCCTGAAATGATTGAACATCAACCAATGCTTTTTGGTACAGTGCATTCCTTCCATCTTTTAATTTCTCCTGTGTCATTTGTTATTTGGCCCACGTTGTTGTTAGGTGCCATCGAAGCAGTAATGACTCAGCAATCCTGTGTACAACAGCTTCTTGCCCATAGAATTCTTTAATACTGCAACCTGAAGCTTGAATTTTTTTTCTTCAGTTCTTTCAGCTTGAGAAATGCAGAGCATGTTCTTCCCTTTTGGTTGTCTAACTTCAAGTCTTTGTACAGTTCATTAGAACATGTCAGTTTATATTCTTGAGTTGTCTTTTGAAATCTCTGTTCAGCTCCTTTACTTCATCATGCTTCCCATTTACAAAAACTACTCTATGTTGAAGAGGAAGTTTTAGAATTTCTTTTGTCATCAAATTTTGCCTTTTATTTCTTCCCTATATTGTCAATGACATTTTGCTTACTTCATATATAATGCCGATGTTATCCCACAACTCTTTTGGTCTTCCGTAATTGATGCTTAATATGCTATATTTATTCTTGATATTGTCTCTAAACTCAGATGAGGTATACTCAAGGCCATATTCTGACTTTCTTGGGTTTAATTTTCTTCACCTTGCATTTGATCTTGCATATGAGCAATTGAAGTTGTCTTCCACAGTTGGTCATTGGCCTGGTTCTAACTGAAGATATTGTGTTCCCCATTGTTTCTTTCCCTTTTTTTTTTCACCTTTATTATGCTAAAAACATATACAACAAGACATTTGCCATCATACAAAATCCCCATTTACAGCTTAGGGACATTGATGACATTTTTCATGTTGTGCCACAATTATTGCTATCCTTTTCCACAATATTCTACCACCATTATCATGAAGTCAATGCACAGGAAACCAAAGCATCCTCTTTTCTTTTCCCTCCTACCCCTGGTAACCACTCATAATCTTTGAGATGTATATATATATATATTTTTTTTTTTTTTTTTCCCCAACATATATAGGAATGTACCTTCTCCCTCCCATCCCTGGTAACCAATAAAAAAAGTTTCCTTCTGTGTAAAAACCTTTCTTTGACTTTTTACAATAATGTACTAATACAATATTTGTCCTTCTGTGAGTGATTTTTTTTTCATTCAGCTTATTTCCTCCAAGTTCATCCACATTATGTGGTGTTTAACAGGTTCTGTATTATTCTTTAGGATTGCATAGTATTCCATTGTGTGTATGTACCACAGATTGTTTATCCATTTCTCAGTTGATAGACATTTATGTTGTTTCCATCTCTTTGTTATTGTGAATGGTGCTGCGATGAACATAGGTGTGCACATATTTATTCATGTCCTGCCTCTCACTTCTTTAAGATATATACCTAGTAATGGTATTCCTTGTTCAAATGGTATTTCTATTTCCAACTTTTTAAGAAATCTCCATACTGATTTCCACAGTGGTTGTATCATTTTACAGTCCCACCAGAAGTATATGAGAGTCCCAGTCTATCCACATCCTCACTACCATTTGTTTCTCCATCATCTCCTCCTAAAAATGTAGCAGATCTGATTTCATTGTATACCATCTGGTGAGATTCATGTGCACAGTCACCATTTATGCTGTTGAAAAACTGGTATTTGAAAGGGTTAAGTCATTGGTCTTGCAAAATTTTATTATGTGATCTCTGGAATAGTTTGTATCACCAAGGCCATATTTTCTAACTCCTTATCCTTTATCTTTGTTTCCAACTTTCACATTCCACTCACCAGTAATTATCAATGCATCCTGATACCATGTTTGATCAATTTCTGTCTGCACAAGTTGGTAAAGACAAAAACCTTCAATTTCTTAGTTTCTTCATCTCTGACATCTGTGTTTGGTGTACTAATTTGAATAATAGTCATATTAGCTAGTCTTACTCATAGGTATATGAATTTTATGCTATCACTGACAGTATTGTACTTCAACACAGTCCTTGAAATGTTCTTTATGATGATGAATATGACACCATTTTGTTTCAATTTTGTCATTCCTCGCATAGTAGACTACATGATTGTCCAATTCAAAATGGTCAGAACCTATCCATTTCTGCTCAATAGTGCTTAGGATATCATTCTTTATGTATTCCATCCCATTCCATTCCTTTCCATTCCATTTTTTACAACTCTCAAGTTTCCTAGATTCACACGTTGTATATTACATGTTCTGATTACTCATGGACTTTTGTAGCTGTTTTTCTTCTCATTTTAAGTCATTCTGAATCAGCAAATGAAGATTTCAAAAGTTTTACTCCACCCATGTCATTAAGGTTGACTTGCCTTTGAGGAGGCAGCTCTTCCCCAGTAGTATTTTGAATGCCTTCCAACTTTAGGGGTTCATCTTCCAGTACTATATCAGGCAAGGTTTCGCTGCTATTCATAAGGTTTGCACTTGCCAGGCTTTTCAGAAGTATACCACCTCATCCTTCTTCCTAGTCTGTCTTAGTCTGGAAGCTCTGCTGAAACCTGTTCACCAAGGGTGATCCTACTGGTATTGAAATACCAGTAGCATAGCTTCCACCATTACGGAAAAATTCATGACACCACTGTACAGCAAACAGAAAGATGAGTGATAGCATCATTGAATAAAAGCTGAATGTTTGAAGGATATCTGTTAGATTAAAATAGAAGGAACTTGATGATGTGTGACTTGAAAAATAGTTTTATGTATAGCTGAATTTAGATTACAACATTACCTCAATGCCCCAAATTCCATGATTTTGGCTATGTTGAATCTGAGATGCTGTTACAATATTCTAGAGATTAGGTGGTTTTAATTGTGGCATGGTCAAAGAATATTGATTCCACTGTGGACTAGTAGAAAAAAATCAGTTGGGAGGAAGTACAGACAGAAGGCTCCTAAGAAGAGATGACGAGACTTCTCCTGGATACTTTGTACATGCTTTCAGGATAAGCTAATCATTAAAAGACAATTTAATGTCTGATAAAGTTGATGAAACCCACATTAAGATAGATGGTCATGGTGGCTACAACAATGGGCTCAAAAATACTGATGATTATAAGGATGATGAAGAGCATGGCAAAGTTTTATTCTGTTACACATATAATTATCATGTTGATAGCATCTAACACAAACAGAGAGCACAGCATTGGCTATATAGGTCTGGAACTTAAGAAAGAAAACTGAGGTGAAGATATAAAATTGAGAATCATTGATGTATAGGTAGTCAATGAAGGCTTAAGTATGAATGAAATCTACTTTAATGTCCTATCTCAAATTTTTAAGTAAATAAGATTCTTAAAGAAGTGAAAAAATAAACCAGGGAAGAGCAGTGAATTCTGTAATATGTGAGAAATGTTTTATCTTGTTGCAACTCTATGCAAGGCCCAACATAAGCTAATACTAGGTATATAAAATTGTGGTGGGTACGTGTGTGTGTCACTTTGGCTGGGCCTGGTTGAGTGGCTAGGCAGCTGAATATAGTATTCCCCATGATGAGACTGGTAATCAGTTCCATGGTGGTATCTACTGTGAGCAGCTGAGTAGCTAGCTGCCTTAGGGATGTGGTCTGTTTCCTATATATAAGGAGAAGCCTTGGGGAACGGTCTCTAGCTTATGGTATGCTTGAAGCCTGCATGTAGCCATGTTATTGTGCAGCAGCCTGCCATTCTCTGCTGACCTTGGGACTTTCGATGGACTTGAATTAGTAGCCTGCCATGAGATTTGGTAATATTGGGACTGTGCCTTTTCACTTGTCAACCTTGGATTTGTCAGTCTTAGCAGCCAGCAGCTGACTGAGTGAAGAAAAGCCTCTCACTCCAGTGGGCCAGGAGCAGGAGACAGAGCTGAGGTCCAAGGTTGAGGGGTTTTCCCACAGCACCTAGAGCCTGGCACTTTGAATCAGACTTAAAGCCTCCAAACTGTAACAGAATAAACTCCTGTTTGTTCAAGCATCCCATTTGTTGTATATTCTTGTCAGAGCAGCACTAGGTAATCAAAACAAAAACTCAATAGTATTTCTTCTTCTGAAAAATATTTCAAATTAGTATAATTTATTCTATCATGCTTTCTATGCATGTGCACATACATATGTGCGCGTGCACACACACATACAGGCAGTGGTGGTTCAGTGGTAAAATTGTCACTTTCCGTGCTGGAGAACTGGATTAGATTACCAGTAAATGCACTTTAGGCACAGCCACCCCTCTTCCATCAGTGGGTATTGTTATGATGCTGAACAGATTTGAACAGAGCTTCCAAACTAAGACAGACTAGGTGGAAAGGTCTTGCAATCTACTTCCAAAAATAGCCACAGACAGCTGTATGGATCACAACTGTATGGGCCAATCTTGTTTTTCACAGGGTTTCCATGCATTGAGGGTTAACTTAACAGCAGCTAACAGCATATCTATGTGAAATATATTATGTGTTTTATAGAATTGTTTGTATTGTATGTTATTATACATATTATGTGTATATATTTATATATATATATACATACACACACACACACACACACACATATATATAATTTTCACAAAGTAAATTATTCTGTTTTATAAGAAATTATTTGTTTTTGACAGGTTGATCACATTTTTAAATTTTAAATTTTTAAACCTATTTCATCCTGAAGTTCTCTTCAAAGAACAAGAATATACAAGAACAACAAACAGCAACAGCGACAAAAAAATGTGGATCATCTCACAGCTATTTGTAGTAGCTTCAATAAATACTTACAAATATCTTTAAAAGAAATTTAAGTATAAATCAAGCTGTTTAACTTCCACCAAATTTTTCAAGTAATCATAAATTTCCAAAGGAAAATAGGTATAGTATTGTCAAAAAATCCAAGAAACACTGAGACTGTAGCAGTGACGGTTCTGTGAAATGTAAGATTCACAAGTAGAGGTGTCAATCCTGATTTAAATATATTGCATTGTACATTGCATTTGATGGTTTACCCATGACCATCACATTTATAGAAATCACAGGTTAGCTTATGACTTGTTATCTATGCTCCTATGTCTCTATGTAGGTTGGCAAACAATAAAAATCCAAAAAATGCTTGAAGTGAATCCAATTATATTCAGCTTCAAGCAAACTGGGTATCTCACAAAATGTAAGTGAAAACACCAATCCAATTATAGATATGGGTCTCTGCCCATTCACACATCTGAAAATTGAATATCATTTCATCAGAGTATCAGAATAATAATTTAAGCCTAAAATTGTTCTTCAGTGAACCAAATTAAATGTATAGAAATATGTTAAATCAATATATATATATATATATATATATATATGCAAGCTCTGGTGGCATAGTGCCTAAGGCAATTGACTGCTAACCAGAAGACTGGAAGTTCAAACCCATAAGCCACTCCACAGAAGGAAGGTTGGGCAATCTACTTCCATTGAGATATGGCCTGGGGAAACCCAAAGAAGGGTCATTTATGAGTCAGCTCTGACTCGATGGCAGTGAGTATACACACACACA
>NW_006922346.1:542838-543485 GCF_000298275.1 Orycteropus afer afer
CTTAGGAATATTTGAATTAAGGGGCTGAATTCCTATGATGCCTTTATACATACAGTAAGCTATTAAACTTGGTATAAATATTTTACATTAAAAAGCTTATTCTGATATTTGATAAAAATAGTTTTTTCCATTTTTCTCAAAATTTTCATCAGCTCATTACTTGTATGATTTTTTTCTGCTTGAAATGAGTAATACTCTTTTAAAAGATGAGGTAAAATTATATGATAAATGAGTAAATCAGTGCTTGGTCATTAAGCTCTCTTGACTTTATAATATTTGCCAAAATGCTGTCATTTTCTTTCAATTCAAGTGAATTAATAAACATCAAAGCTACTCAGTACTTACAAAATTCTGTAAGCACTAGGTTATTCAATTCAAAGGTTTTAAACATAGCATAACATAGAATCAAGTAAGAAGTAAAATTTAATTTTTCTTTTTTTAATATGTTAAATTAGCTATAGGAATAAAGTTGAACAATTACTCCTAGGTTACAAACAAAAAATAATTTAAAACTATGTTTAAAGGTTAAGATATATTGACTAAAATGTTTGACTTGATTATAAGAAAAGAACAATTGTGAGGCTAGCCAAATACTTCACACTTGTATAATTGCTAAATATTTGTTATGAAAAACATCCTTGCTATTT
>NW_006922346.1:544280-552037 GCF_000298275.1 Orycteropus afer afer
ACATATATACATATATTGTCTAGCAACAATTTGGTATGGTTGTTAACAAACAGTTGATTTTTATACAGTAACACTGTCATGATTTTCTTAGACTCATCAATGCCAGAAAATAACTAAATAACATATAATCTAGATAATTATAAGAAGTAGGAAATCCTTTAAGATAATAGAATTGGTCAGGGAATGAAGAAAGACTAAGACACAGATGAGTTACTAGAAGAGAAAGAACCCATAATGAAGTGTAGATTTACATCTTTAATCCAAATAACTCACTGTTGTTTATGACAAAATTTTACATATACTATGTTATCTAGATTATAAAATATTTGGAGAAAGAATATTACCTTACAAATGAGGAAACTGAGACACAGAAGTCTATGAAACCTGGGTGGAATGGATACTTGATGTCTCCCTGATCTCAAAAGACACGTTTGTTATGAATAAAATATTGAAAGATTTAAAGATAGAATAATACATTTAAAGTTTAAGATTACAGAGGAGGGAACTTCAGGGAAAAAAAAATGTCAGAAGTGTAGTTTTGGTAGTAATTTGTCAAAGTGGATTGGAGGTTAAAATTACTGACATTGGAAACAAACAAAAAACCAATGGATACTATCCCAGTGTTTTAGATGAGTTGACTCACACATTTTCAAATTTAAATAATGATAGCATCTTTGGATTTAAGAAGATCCTGGTAAACTACGTAGCTAAATACCAAATAAGACATATAGAATAGTTATTATGCGTATGAACGCTGACAAAATACTTCCTAATTCAAATTTTGAAATTATCATTTACACATTGATCATAGTAATTACTTGCTCTGTATCTCAGATTCTGCATTGGTGAAATGGAAATAGTAAGTACTTCCTAGGATTAAATGAATTAGTATTTGCAAAATCCTTAGAAATTTACTTAGATTCGTATTAGGTACTCAATTTATCATACTACTACTACTAAGGAGCTCTGGTAGCATAGTGCCTAAGGCACTTGACTGCTCACCAGAAGGCTGGCGGTTAAAACCCACCAGCCACTCCTTGGAAGGAAGGTTGGGCAATCCTACTTCCATAGTGATACTGCCTCGGAAACCCAAGGAGGGGTCGCTATGAGTCTGGGCCGACTCGACGACAAACAACAACAACAACAACAACTATGTTGGCAGGATCAGTTGAGCAACAAGGTGGGGGCTTAATAGGAGTTTGCATGATTAGTGGTTGGGAAATAGGTTAGAAAGAGAGATGAATGAAAATTCTCCTCCTGGTGTTATAAAACCACCATTTTCTGTAGACTCATTCTGATTCCTGGCAACCTCATGTGTGTCAGGTTTTCAAAGGCTGATTTTTTTTTAATTTTTATTGTGATTTGGCTAAAAATTTCAGAGCAAATTCATTTTCCATACAGCAGTTCATACACATTTTGTCTCATAACATTGACTGCAGTTTCTTACAATGTAACTGCTCTCTTCCCACTACCTCCCAATAGTTACCTCTTCCCTGTGTCCTTCCCTCCCATGCACTCCTGCACCCTGAGAGGTCTCCCTGTGTATACATTGCCCTTCTGTTCTCCCATGATTGATTGCTTCAAGGAATGCATATACTTGACATAAATGTTCAGTAAAGGCTAATTTTTTGGAATGTGAATGCCAGGCTTTTCTCCCAAGAAGACTCTGGATGGATATGAACCACCAACCTGTCTGTTAACAGCTGAGAATATTAACCATTTACAACCCCCAGAACTCTCCTGGCACCCCAGTATTTGAGAAATGTAAGAATAGAAAAAAAATTCTTATTTGAGTCAATTTAAAGACAAGTGGATTATTCAGAAAAGATCCAGGTAAATGACATGAGAACATAGAAAGACTTAAGTAAAATTCCCTGAGGGCAATAATAAAGTGATGAAATTTATAATGGTAAGTCTCTGACAATACATCAGTTACCCCTTGGAGATTTTGCTGATCAATTTTAATGCCCATACAGGAATGATGACAGGGTCCTGAAACTGTTGTTAGGTGCCTTCAAGTCATTGCTGACTCAAAGCGACATTATGCAGAGCAGAAAAAAAAAAAAAACACTGCCTGGTCCTGGGCCAGTTCCCCAATCCTTGCTATACTTGAGCCCATCGCCACTGCCACTGTGTCAATACATCTCATTGAGGGCCTTCCCCTCTTTCATCGACTCACCTTACCAAGCATGACATCCTTCTCCAGGGAATGATCCTTTATGACAACATGACAAAGTAGGTAAGTTGAAGTCTGGCCATTATCATCTCCAAGGAAGATTCCAGCTGCACTTCCTCCAGGACAGATCTGTTAGATCTTTTAGCAGTCTGTGGTACTCTCAGAATTCCTTGCCAGCACCAGAACTCAAAAGTGTCAACTCTACTTTGGTATTCCTTATTCATGGTCCAGCTCACACATGCATATGAGGCAACTGAAAATACCATGGCTTGTGCCAGGCATACCTTAGTCCTTAAGGAGACATCTTTGCTCTTCAGCACTTGAAATAGGTCATTTGCAGACCATTTGCCCAGTGCTATACGTAGTCTGCTGTCCTGACTGCTGCTTCCATTGACGTTGATTGTAGAACCAAGCAGTGTGAACTCTTTGACAACTTCAATCTTTTCTCCACTTACCGTGATGGTGCTTATTTGTCCAGTTGTGAGGATTTTTGTTTTCTTTATACTGAGATGTAGTCTGTACTGCAGACTGTATTCTTCAATCTTTTTCACTAAGTGCTTCAAGTCATCCTCGCTTTCAGCAAGCAAAGCTGTGTCATGAGTGTATTGCAGGTTGTTAATGATTCTTCTTCTAATCCTGATGGAATGTTCTTCATATAGTACAGTTTGTCAGATTATTTGCTCAGCATACAGATTAAGTAAGTATGGTGAAAGGATACAACACTGACACACTCCATTATTGATTTTAAACCATTCAGTGTTCTCTTGTTCTGTTCAAATGACAGCCTCCTGGTCTATGTACAGGTTCCTCATGAGTACAATTAAGTGTTCTAGAATTCCCATTCTTCTCAATTTTACCCATAATTTGTTATGATCCACACAATTAAATGCCATTGCATAGTCAATAAAACATAAGTGAATATCTTTCTGGTATTCTTTGCTTTGAGCCAAGATCCATCTGACATCAGTAATGATATCCCTTGTTCTGAATCCTCTTCTGCATCCAGCTTGCACCTCTGGAAGTTCTCTATCAATATTGCTGCAACCATTTTTGAATTATCTTCAGTAAGATTTTACTTGTGTGCAAAATTAATGATAATGTTTGATAATTTCCACATTCTATGGGATAACCTTTCTTAGGAACGGGTACAAATATGGATCTCTTCCAGTCAGTTGTCCAGGTAGCTGTCTTCCAAATCTCTTGGCCTAACTGAGTGAGCTTCTCCAGCAGGGCATCCATTTGTTGAAACATCTCAATGGGTATTCCATGAATTCCTGGTTCTTCACCAATTCGTTCAGTGCAGCTTCAACTTCTTCCTTCAATACTATTGGTTCTTGGTCATATGCCACCTCCTGAAATGGATGAAGATCAACCAGGTCTTTTTAGTACAGTGACTCTGTGTATTCCTTCCATCTTCTTTTAATACTTCCTGCATCATTCAATATTTTGCCCATAGAATCTTTCAATATTGCAATGTGAGGCTTAAATTTTTTCCTCAGTTCTTTCAGCTTGAAGAATGTTGAGTGTTTTCTTCTCTTTTGGTTTTCTAACTTCAGGTCTTTGCACATTTCATTACAATAACTGGTTTTGTCTGCTCAAGCTGCTCTTTGAAATCTTCTGCTCAGTTCTTTTATCTTGTCATTTCTTCCATTTGCTTTAGCTACTCTCTGCTCAAGCACAAGTTTCAGAGTCTCTTCTGACATCCATTTTGGTCTTTTCTTTCTTCTCATCTTTTTAATGACCTCTTGCTTTCTTCATGGATGATGTTCTTGATAACATCTCATAACTCTTCTGTTTTTCAGTAA
Organism: Orycteropus afer afer; assembly: GCF_000298275.1. Taxonomy (NCBI): domain Eukaryota; kingdom Metazoa; phylum Chordata; class Mammalia; order Tubulidentata; family Orycteropodidae; genus Orycteropus; species Orycteropus afer. The sequence goes on from NW_006922346.1 coordinate 548,262, forward strand.
TTGGTGTTAAATGCATCAAATCTACTCTTCAGATGGTCTCTAAATTCAGGAGGGATATATTCAAGGTCATATTTTGGCTCTCTTGGCCTTGTTTTAATTTTCTTCAACTTCAAATTGAATTTGTATATGAACAGTCGATGTTCTGTTCCACAGTCAGTTCCTGGCCTGGTTTTGGCTAAAGATATTGAGCTTTTCCATCACCTATTACCACCGATTTAGTCAATCTCATTCCCGTATGTACTATCTGGTGATGTCCATGTGTATAGCTGCCATTTGTGTTGTTGAACAAAGGTATTTGCAGTGAATAAGTTGTTAGTCTTGCAACGTTATTTCTTTCACCAAAGCCAAAATTTCTAACTTCTTTTAATTCTTCTTTGTTTCCAACTTTTGCATCCCAGTCACCAGTGATAATTAACACATCTTGATTGCATGTTTGGTTAATATCAGACTGCACCAAAGTTGGTAATAGTCTTTAATTTCTTCATCACTTGGTTTGGTGGTTGTTAAATAAATTTGAATAATAATCATATTAACTTATCTTCCTTGTAGGTATATGGATCTTATCCTATCACTAACAACATTGTACTTTAGGATGTATTTTCAAATATTCTTTCAGATAATGAATGTGACACCATTCTTCTTCAATTTTTCATTCCCAGCATAGCAGAATATGTCATTTTCTGATTCAAAATAGCTAATACCAGTCCATTTCAACTCACTAATGCCTAAGATAATGATATTTATGCATTCCATTTCATTTCTGAGAACTTCCAATTCACTAGATTCATACTTTTCACATTCTGATTATTAATGAACATTTGCAGTTATTTCTCCCCATTTTGAGTTGTACTCCATAAACAAATTAAGGTCCCAAAAGCTTTATTCCATTCACTTCATTAAAGTTAACTATATTTTGAGGAGGCAGCTCTTCTCCAGTCATATTTTGAGTTCCCTCAAATCTGAGGGACTCATCTTCCAGCACTATATCAGCTAACGTTTCACTGCTCTTTGTAAAGTTTTCCAGTAATATATTACACAGTGTTTCATTCCTATTCATAAGGTTTTTAGTGGCCAGTTTTTTCAGAAGTGCATGGCTCTGTCCTTCTTCCTAGTCTGTCTTAGTTTGGAATCTTTGATGAAACGTTTCCACCATGAATGATTGTGCTGATATTTGAAATAATGGTGGCATAGCCTCCAGCCTCATGGCAACACCCAAGCCAGTATGACAAATTAACAGACAAATTTGTGGATAAAAAATAATAGAAGATATTAAAAAATATGATTAAGTAAATGGTACAAGAAATAAATTTCCTAGAAATGAAATGTATAATCATTTAAATAAAAAAAGAGGAGATAAGCATCTCTTAAAAGATATCAGATAAAATAATCAGTACATTGGAAAATACATCTGAAAATTTTGTACAGAATATATTAGAGAGGAACAAATAGTTGTAAAACATGTAATAAAAGTTAAAAGAAAATTAATATTGAGTGGATAAAATAGAAAATTCAGAAGAAAAGACAAAAAAAATGGACAGGATAGAAAATATTCTAACAATTCTGTATATCCTGACAATAAATTTATGTCACCAGATACAGGAAAGATAACAATGTCCATTCATAATAAAGGGAAAAAGAACCCATAACCACAGTGAAATGACATTCCAAACATCAAAACAAAGAAGATATTTCAAATGAACAAGATTAGAAGGTATAGCATGCAATTCATTGTAATTATATTGGGTTAAAAAAATTGAAGCTAGAGTTTAGTAGAAATTGTTTTTCAAATACTGAGAACATTTTCAAATTAAAACTATGAATCTGGTAAAATTTCTTTCAAAAATAATATATTGGATAAAATAAATGTTTCAGACTAATAAAACTTAAGGAATTTTTTCACCAATAGTTTTTCAGTGAAATTACTTGTAAAGAATAAAATTGAACACAGACAACATGGAATGTAATATAAATATAACAATACTGATTCAATAATAAAAACTTCAAAGTTTGGAATTAAGATATTGGAAACAATAGCACTTAAAATGATAGCAGAGTGATGTCTTATCAATGATTTTTTTTTTCAGTTGTGATTAACTCAGATTCCTTACATATATCAGAATGAATTATTGCCCAGTCCTGCTCTCTTTTCATGAAAGTTGGTATGTATGAGTACATTGTTGCAACTATTGTCTCAAGTCACCTCACTGAGTGTTTATTTCCCCCCCCCCTTGGCCTTTTAATTTACTGAACATGATATTTTCTAACAATTAGTCTTTCCTGAAGGAGCTCTGGTGGCGTAGTGCCTAAGGCATTTGACTGCTAACCAGAAGGCTGGAGGTTCAAACCCACTGGCCACTCTTCCGAAGGAAGGTTGGGCAGTCTACTTCTGTGGAGATACTGTCTCAGAAACCCAAGGAAGGGTCACTATGTGTTAGATCTGACTCGACAGCAATGAGTTTGGTTTTGGTTTGGAATTTTTTCTGATGATGTATCCAAAGTAAGTGAGTTAAAGTCTTAACATTTTTGCTTCTGAGGAACATTCTTGTTTCATTTTTTCTAAAACTGGTTTGTTAATTATTTTGTCAGTCCATAGTATATTCTATATTCTTCAAAATACCAGTTGGAATTCATCAATTCTTTTCTGCCTTCTTTTTTCACTATCCAACTTTTACATGAAGGTGAGATGATTGAAAATATCATGGTGTGGGTCAGGTGCACCTTAGTCATTAAATGATACAATCCTGCTACGTATCTTTTCCAATTTTGAACAACACAATTGTAAATGATTTTAAGTCCTTTTGAGTTGAAATCAACTTGATAAGAAAGTGTTCATATATTATTTAGGTGAAAGAAATAGATTATAATTAATTTTATCAAAGCCAAAAATCCAAACCCTCTGCCATCAAGCCAATCTTGATTCATAATCAACCATATTAATAAAGAAATACTATTTAAATTTTAGTGGCCAAATCTGAGACAGAGAGAATGGGAGTGAGAAAACAAGGGAAAAATTACTAGATGAATACCAAAGACATATATCAAGGAAAAAATAGCACTGGACAATATTAGAACAGATGAAGTTGGCATTATTTTAAAGAGATTCATAGGAAAATAAGGTGGAAAGAAAGACTACCACAATTGGGCATAAAGATCAGAACTAAATTTAATCTTGTCTCTACTGAAGCAAAGGTCAGGAAAGTTTTCAAAATGAGGCAGTGAAAAAATACTGAAGCAATGAAGGTCATTAGTGGGAGATGAAAAATTAGATACTTTGATAACATGGAGTCATCTCCTGAGTTTACTGTTAAGGTTAAATGGAGCATGCTCCATCTGGATTGTGTAAGGGTCAGCAAGGCAGAGACAGGACTTCTAATGGTACAGCAGTAAAGGCATTGGGCTGTTAACCAAATGGTGGGCAGTTTGAACTCACCAGATACTCTGGTAGAGAAAGATTACACAGTCTGCTTCCATAGAATGACAGCCTTGAACACCCTATGGGACAGTCTACTATGTCCTACAGGATCCATATGAGCAGAATCAACTTGATAGCAATGGAATTTTATTATTATTATTATTATTATTAAGTCAGAAACTGCAGTCAAGTGAATTTCTTGGTATGGCTTTTCTAACCATAGATTTTGTAACTCTCACCAGATTACTGGGCAGGACCATGTAAATAAGGTGTGTAGAACTCTGATGTTGGGATTGGTTAGTTTTGTCACTCTGCCAGGCTTAAAATGAGCCCTCCTAGAGGAAGAGAGGGGATCTCACTGCCA
>NW_006922346.1:553477-555175 GCF_000298275.1 Orycteropus afer afer
GGAAACCCAAGGAGGGGTCGCTATGAGTCGGGGCCGACTCGACGGCACATAACAACAACAACAACAAATAAACTGAATAAAGAAGTTTTGAGAAACAAAACCAAAAAACAAATGTGACTTTCTAAAGGTCATACAAAGAAATTTACACCTCAAAATTAGAGAATATACAGACTTCTTAAGCACAGGTAACTGTCATGTAGGATTCAATCTTAGAAAATCAATAGATACCAAGGCTTATCATGTATAAACTCTTTTAATTTATTCCAAAGTAGCCATGTCAAGGCACTCAAGTAAGACTTCACAGCATTCATCTAGAAACAAATAATCATAATTAACAATTACAAACTTAAGGTTAGTTAATTTTTTAAATTAAGAGTCCAAGTATTTAGCCTTCAGGCTTTTACCTTTAACTAGAGGTCTCAGAGGAAGGATTCCACTCATAGAGACCCCTCCCTGGGTTTCTGAGGTGGTATCTCTATGGAAGTAGATTGACAAATCTTCCTTCTGTGGAAGGGCTGGTGGATTTGAACCTCCAGTCTTCTGGTTAGCAGTCAAATGCCTTAAGCACTAAGCCACCAGAGCTCCTATGCCACCAGAGCTCCTTTGAACTCAGAGGAGGATTTTTATAGTTAGGCTCCTTAGTCAGGTAAAATGGGTAGAGTCTCAGCAGGCTCTTAGTTTTCAGAGTACAAGAGATGTAGAAAGATACCTTTGCCTCTGCCTTCTCTCAGTGAGTGAGTAGAAATTCAGGGTATATTTGAAATTTTCACCTTGCCTTATATAATAAGGGCCAGTGTGATGTCAAAAACTAGTGCATTTTCTCTCCAAGGTTAGAGAAAAACCAACTGTTAGATCTTTTTTCAAGATTATTTTAGGGAGCTTGTTTAGATTTATGTCTTAAGACTAGTTTCCGAAGATTAATTGTGTTATGTTTTCTTTATCACATGTCAGGTTAGAGCCAGCTTAACTTAAAGGTTGTTTACTTCTTCACATACTTCACATATTTCCACATGTCTGTCTAAGTTCAGAAATTTTCTAAATAGTTTTCTCATGGCTTATAATTAATATTTGAGGATGTCACAAAGATAGTTGTAGTCCTAAGTTTACATTATGAGTGATTATACATATTTGTTTTGAAGGCATATTAGTGACTTATATTTTACGGGCTTTGACAGCATTATAGAAACACAGAGAATAGTAACTTTAATAAATATTACCAAATACTAGTCCTTCAAAAGTATTAAAGAATTTATAATTTTCAAGCAGAGTTTCTTTCAGTTATGCATTTAATTAAAAAATCAAATACAGAACGCTGGCAATGAAAAAAAAAGATAAACTTCAAAAAATCAAGATTTATAAAAAATATGCATATGTGATAAGCTGAAGTAAGAATCATAATACATGTTATATAAAATAATCACAGTTGAGTGATACTGTCAGTGTGAAATGTCAAAATTATTGTGATGTAGGTAAACTGGAGCTACATATAAGACAATGTTTTAAAGCCCCCAAGGCTTAAAATTTACAAATATATGTTAATGAGTTAAATATAACATTTATCAGTTTATAAAAACCAAACTAAGTAAATAAATCCACTGCTGTCAAACTGGTTACAGCTCATAGTGATCTTGTAGGACAGAATAAACTGTCCCATAGGGTTTCCAAGGAGGACCTCTAGTGGCACTATGGTTAAGACAT
>NW_006922346.1:556575-561745 GCF_000298275.1 Orycteropus afer afer
CCTGCTTCCAGTATATTTATGGATATCTGGGAAAAGAGACACTCTTCTGTGGATCGGGATTCTGTTGTGCTGCCTACATTTGTGCCTGAGCAAACAATACACCATTTGGCCTCAAGACCTTGGATTCGTCATTCGTTGGAGTCAATAGCCACTATGCTGCCTGCCAACCTCGAGTTCCTCAGCCCCTGAAGCTGCGTGAATTGGGAAAACCTTCCAGCTTGACATTTGATCAAAGAATTTTGGACTTGCCAGCTGCTATAAGTGTATGAGCCATTTTCCTAAGATAAATTTCGCTCTCTATATATGTATAAGCTTTACTGGTTTTGTTCTCTAGAGAACTCAATCTAACATATTTGGTACTGAGAGTGATTCTAGAGAGACAAAATCATGAAGATGGGCTTCCTAAATTGGTTCTCCAATTTGATTAATCATAAAGACACTAGTGACCCTTCCTTCATTAGTTAAGAGTATCCTGCTAATCTGTGCCATGAGGTGGCAATATTAATATGCAAAATAGCACCACCAATAGATCAAATACTTGTGAGAAGTGAGGCTCTGGGTGATCGCATATTTGATACTTTTCTGCAATTTTGTCAGCATGAGGAGTACAAGGAAACTGGTTGGTTGGTCCTACTTACACTAGACAAAGCAGTGAAAGAGCCAGTTGAGCTCAGGGCTGTTGAGTGAGGGCTTAAGCACTGCATAAAAGATCTCAATGTTACCAGCTATGCTCTGAAAGAAAGCCTTATTTCTTCTAGTAACAGAGCTGCTATTGCCAAACACCAAACCTAGAGTCTTATTGTAAGGGTGACTGAATTACAACACCAATTAAATTATCAACACAGAATGGTGTCTGAAGTTAAAGTGAGGGCATTGATTGGGAAAAAATGGGATCCTGAAATCTGGAATTGGGACATAAGGGCAGATGGTCAGGAAGATCAGGATATGGATCCTGTAAATTCTGTTGAATCTCTCTCATCTGAAGGGATTACTATAAAACCATTATCCCCTCCACCTTAGTTTGATGGGATTAACCCAGCTGTTCCTGCTGGGTCATTGCCTGAGGCAGAGGCCATGGAAAACATTGCTGAATGTTCTCAGGAACTGCCCCAACCACCCATTGTTGTTGCTAGACCTATAACTAAAGATAAGTCCAGATGAGCACCAAAAGGTGAAATACAAAGTGTGACTGAGGAGGTGGTATGCTACACCTGAAAAGACCTACTTGATTTTGCTAATATGTACAGACAGAAACCTGGATGTATATGGGAATGGCTACTGAGGGTGTGAGATAATGGTGCAAGGAATGTAAGATTGGATCAGCCTGAGTTTATTGATCTAGGCCCACTAAGCATGGATTCTTCATTCAACGTTCAGCTTGAGAGGTTAGGAAAGGATCTAATTGTTTATTTGGTCGGTTTACTGAAGCATGCATTATGCAGTGGCCTACTTTAAGTCAACTTGAAGTACCAGACCTGCCTTGGTATAATGTAGAAGAAGGTATCCAGAGGCTTAGGGAAATTGGCCTGTTAGAATGGATTTATCACATTAGACTCCTAGAGCCAGAAATGGAGAATCCAGAAGACACGCTTTTCACCAGTACGGTGAGGAATAAGTTTATGAAGGGAGCTCCAGCATTCTTGAAGACTGCTGTGATTGTTATTTTATGTTATTTTATGGCAGACTTGATAGTGGGAACTGCCCTAATTGAACTAAGTAAGACACTTAACTACAATGGGGCTGATTGGCCCCATGGTAGTAGGGACCAAGTGGCAGCGGTTAATAGACAAAGGCAAGGTAGGCAAGGTTGCCATAATAGACAGCAGAGTCAGAACAGTAATCAAAATAGTCTGACTCATGGAATTATGGCACTGACTACTTGTGCATGGTGTTCCTGGTAATGAAATACACGGCAAACCTACTAAGTATTTACTTGATCTGTATAGAAAGAATTCTACGTCATGTGAACAGCAGCCTAGATTGAATCGCAAGAAAACAGAGTCACAGTCTCTCAATCCATTCCCAGACTTGAGTCAGTTTATAGACATACAACCCCTTGAATGAAGGGGAGGCCAGGTCCCTTTGAGGAAGGACCCCACTACATTGCCAGAAATCTATAATGTCAATCTTTCTCCCAGCCTTCCCCAAAGGGATCTGAGGCCTTTTTTGAGAGTGACTGTTCATTGAGGAAAAGGAAATATCAGACGTTTTGGGGATTACAGGACACTGTCTCTGAACTGACATTAATTCCAGGAGACCCAAAGTGTAATTGTGGCCCACCAGTCAGAGTGGGGAAATATGGAGGCCAAGTTATTGATGAAGTCTTAGCTAAGGTGCATCTCACAGTGGGTCCAGTGGGTCCCCAAACCCATCCTGTAATAATTTCCCCAGTTCCAGAATGCAATTGGCAGAATTCCCACATTGGGTCCCTGACATGTGGACTAAGGGCTATTATGGTAGGAAAAGCCAAGTAGAAGCCATTAGAATTGCCTTTACCTACCTACAAAAATAGTAAATCAAAATCAATACTTCATCCCTGGAGGGTTTGTAGAGATTACTGCTATCATCAAGGACTTGAAATATGTGGGGTTGGTGATTCCCACCACATCCCCATTTAATTCACCTCGTTGGCCTGTGCAAAAAACAGATGGATCTTGGAGAATGATAGTAGATTATTGTAATCTTAATCAGGTGGTGACTTCAATTGCAACTGCAGTTCCTAATGTGGTTTCATTGCTCGAGCAAATTAGTACATCTCCTGGTACTTGGTATGCATCTATTGATCTCGTGAATACTTTTTTTCTCAATACCAATTCCAAAGGACCATCAGAAGCAGTTTGCCTTCAGCTGGCAAGGCCAACAGTATACCTTCTCAGTCCTTCCTCAGGGGTATATCAACTCCCCAGCACTATGTCATAATTTAGTCCATAGGGATCTTGATCGCCTTTCCCTTCCACAAGACATCACACTGGTCCATTATATTGATGACATTATGCTGATTGGACCTAGTAAAGAAGAAGTATCAATGACTCTAGACTTATTGGTGAGACATGTGCGTGCTAGAGGTTGGGAAATTAACCCAACAAAAATTCAGGCACCTTCCACCTCAGTGAAATTTCTAGGGGTCCAATGGTGTGGGTCATGTCGAGATATTCCTACTAAACTGAAGGATACGTTATTGTATCTGGCTTCCCCCACAAATAAAATGGAGGTAAAATGTCTGGTGGACCTCTTTGGATTTTGGGGACAACAAATCCCTCATTTGGCTGTGCTGTTGTGCCCTTTTAAGTAACTCAGAAAGCTGTTAGTTTTTAGTGGGGCCCAGAACAGCAGAAGACTCTGCAACAGATTCAGACTGCCATGCAGGCTGCTTTGCCACTTGGGCCATATGATCCAGCTGATCCAATGGTGCTTAAAGTTTCTGTAGTAGATAGAGAGGCTGTTTGAAGTCTTTGGCAGGTCCCTATTGGTGATTCTTGGGATTTTGGAGCAAAACACTGCCATCCTCTGCAGATAACTACTCTCCTTTCAAGAAACAGCTTTCAGCTTGTTATTGAGCTTTAGTAGAGATTGAATGCCTAACCATGAGCCACCAAGTCACCATGAGGTCTGAGTTGCTCATCATGAACTGGGTGTTGTCTGAACCACAGAGTTAAAAAGTTAGACGTGCACAGCAGTACTCCATCATTAAATGGAAGTGGTATATCAGAGATTGGGCTCGAGGAGGACCTGAAGACACAAATTTCATGAGGAAGTGGCCCAAATGCCTATGGTCTCCACTTCAGTGATATTACCTTACCTCTCCCAGTCTGCACCTATGGCCTCATGGGGAGTTCCTTATGATCAGTTGACTGAGGAAGAGAAAACTTGTGCCTGGTTTACAGATGGTTCTGCACGATATACAGGCAGTACTCAAAAATGGACAGCAGCAGCAGTGCAGACCCTTTCTGGGACTTCCTTGAAAGACAGTGGTGAAGGGAAATCCTTCCAATGGGCAGAGCTTCAAGCCATGCATATGGGTGTTCACTTTGCATGGAATAAGAAATGGCCAGATGTGTGATTATATACAGATTCATAGACTGTGGCTAATGGTTTGGCTGGATGGTCTGGGACTTGGAAGGAGCATGACTGGAAAATTGGTGACAAGAATGTGTGGGAAAGAGGTATGTGGATATCTTTCTGAATGAGCCAAAGGAGTAAAGATATTTGTGTCTCATGTGAATGCCCACCAATGGATTCATTATTCATTAGAGTCAACAGCCAGTATACTACCTGCCAACCTTGAACTCCTCAGCCCCTGCAGCTGTATGAGTCAAGAAAAGCCTCGGCAGAGGAGGACTTTAACAATCAGGTGGATAGGATGACATGTCCTGTGGAAACCAGCCATCCTTTTTCCCCACCTAGTCCTGTCATTGCTCGATGTGGTCATGAACAAAGTGGCCATTGTGGCAGAGATGGAGGTTATGCATGGACTCCCACTTACCAAGGCTGATTTGGCTAGTGCCACTGCTGAGTGCCCAATCTGCCATCAGCAGAGACCAACACTGAATCCACAATATGGAACCATTCCTCAGGGTGATCAGCCAGCAACCTGGTGGCAGGTTGACTACATTGGAGCATTTCCATCATTGAAAGGACAGCATTTTGTTCTTACTGGAATAGATACTTATTCTGGCTATGGGTTCACTTTCCATGCACACAATGCTTCTGCCAAAACTATATCTGTGGATTGATGGAATGCCTTATCCACCTTCATGGTATCCCACACAGCATTGCTTCAGATCAAGGGACTCACTTCACAGCAAGTGAAGTGGGGCAATGGGTCCATGCTCATGGAATTCACTGGTCTTACCACGATGCTCATCATCCTGAAGCAGCTGGCTTGATAGAACAATGGAATAGCCTACTGAAAACAATTATGGCACCAGCTAGGTGGCAATACTTTGAAGGGTTGGGGCCATATTCTTCAGGAGGCTGTATATACTCTAAACCAGGGTCCAACATATGGTTCTGTTTCTCCAATAGCCAGGATTCACGGGTCCAGGAACCAAGGGGTGGAAATGGGAGTGGTACCACTCACAATTACCCCTAGTGACCCACTCAACAAATTTTTGTTTCCTGCTCCTGCTACACTATGCTCTGTGGGCCTGGAGATCTTAGTCCCAAAAGG
>NW_006922346.1:562665-564221 GCF_000298275.1 Orycteropus afer afer
CCTTGAACTCCTCAGCCCCTGCAGCTGCATGAGTCAGGAAAAGCCTCCAGCTTGACATTTAATCCAAGAACTTTGGACTTGTCAGCTTCTATAAGTGTGTGAGCCAATTTCCTAAGATAAATTTCCCTTTCTCTCTCTCTATAAGCTTTACTGGTTTCATTTCTCTAGAGTACCCAGTCTAACACAAACCTGTATGTTCATCAAAACAACAACAAGAAAAAAACCTATATATCTACTGTCATCTAATTGATTCTGACTCGTACTGACTCCCATCAAATTACTAAGGCAGTAGATCTTTACAGAAGTAGTTAGTAGGTTGTCCTGTCTTCTTTCTGCAGAGAGCCCCGTGGAATTGAACTGCCAGCCTTCTAGTTAGCAGTCAAATGCCTTAGGCACTGCACTACCAAAGCTCCTTATTTTTATCAAAAGGAGAAGGGATTCATTAAGTGCATTTATACAATGAAATACAGCGATTAAATTATTTTAATTTCTCTGAAAGACAACCAGATAGCACAAATCTCAATATTATGATTGGGGTAGTACTGGGTAAAAATTTAAGTAAGTTCTTTAAACTTCAAGAGCATTGGAAACACTAATACATATTTAATTCACATGCATATGCATTCTAAGTATTCAATATTCATAGACATTATAAAAACTAAATTAATATTTATCATGTCTTTGAGACAGAGAAGAAAAATTGAGAGAATTTCAATTTAGATATGTAATATTTTATCCTTAACTATGTTGAATGATATGCAAGTGATCATGTTATAATTCTCTGTACCCTTTATTTTGAATTATTTCACAATACAAGGAGAAAATGGGTGCAGAGATTCTTTAGAGAAAAAGAAATGCAGGTAGATACCATATTGGAAGATGGAGGATTAGGGAAGGATAAGAACAAATAGGCAATAAACAGAAAGGGGAGGAGACTAGTAGCTTCAAATTGAGGAAGTGATAGAAGTTTATGGCATGAGAGACATAGTTAGAACTGTCTAGTAGCAAACATCTCAAAATTGGTACAGCTTAGTCAGTACCAGAAGTGACCATTAGTTCTGGACAATTTCTCAGATAAATTATGGAAAGCATATTTACTTGGGTAGAGCATGGAAAATGGTGTATTTCCAAAAGTCAATTGTCAATCTGTATATTTGGTAAACATGAGGGGATACACTTGTGAGTATTAGGGCCTCAAAAGGGGCTCTCTACTACACTTGATTTTAGGAGACAAAAGGACATTTTCTTGTTCTTGAAAGATGAGAATTTCTATGCTTTCAAAAAGTGTTAGGATTTTTTTCTCCCATTTATATGATTATACACTAAAACCATCATATATCACTGGAGTACATATCAAATTCAAAATCAATTTTAAATTTCCTTTGACTGCCATTTATCTGTTTTCTTGTGCTGTATTCTTGTTATGTTTTAACAGTATATTTTTACCACCTCTGATTTTTATACATATATAAAAAAGCATATTGAACATACTATTGAATGAAATTTTCCTAATACCCTGACAAGCACATACTACCTAACACAAATGTTATTTTAAG
>NW_006922346.1:564936-566259 GCF_000298275.1 Orycteropus afer afer
TTTGTGAAAGTAAATGGTTGAGCATTTACAGCAAAACCCAAAATTATTTCACAAACTGATTTTAACAGTTTAAAATATCATAAGTTAATCTTCAGAATTTTACAAAATCATTCATCATTCAGGTTTCCAAACAATATTAGGCGTCATGTCAATTCTGACTCATAACGACCTAAATACAGCAAAATGAAACACTACCCGGTTCTGTGCCATCCTCAAAATCCTTGCTATGTTTGAGTAGCCACTGTGTGAATCCATCTTCTTGAGTGTCTTCCCATATTTTGCTGATCCTCCACTTTACCTACCATGATATCCCTCTCCAGAGACTGGTCCCTTCTGACCATATGATCAAAATAGGTGAGATGAAGTCTGGCCATTCTTGCCTCCAACGAACATTCTGTCAGCACTTCTTCCAGGTTAATTTTTTTCATTCTTCTTGCAGTCCACAGTATTTTTGGTATTCTTCACCAACACCACAGTTCCAAGAAATCAGTTCATTTTCAGTCTTCTTTTTTCATTGTAAGATTTCACATGCATATGAAGTGATTGAAAATAGCATCGCTTGAGTTAGGCGAACCTTAGTCTTCAAAGTGACATTGCTGCTCTTCAACACATTAAAAATGTCTTTTTGCAGGAGATTTGCCAGTGTAATAAAAATCTGATTTATTGACTGTTGCTTCTGTGTGTTGATTGTGGATCCAAGAAAATTAAATATTCAACAACTTCAACATTTTCTCTGTTTATCATAATGTTGTTTATTGGTCCAGTTGTAAGGATTTTACTTTTCTTTATGTTGAGATGTAGTAAACACTGAAGACTGTAGTTTTGGGTATTTATCAATAAGTGCTTCAAGTCTTCTTCACTTTTAATAAGTAAGGTTGTGCCATCTGCATATTGTTAATTGTTGTTGTTAGGTGCCATCAAGTTGTCTCTGACTCATACCAAACCTATCACATCAAAATGAAGCAACACCCAGTCCTGCGTCAGCTCCAAGATCCTTGCTGTACTTAAGCCCATCACCACTGCCACCATGTCAATCCACCTTGTTGAGGGCCTTCTCCTCTTTCATCAACCCTCTACCTTACCTAGTGTGGTAGTTATGTTTGTGTGTCAACTTGACTGGGCCTGGTAGAGTGGTGTTGGGCAGCTGGTGATAGTTATTCCCCATGATGAGATTGACAATTGACTCTACCACAAGCAGATACACAAGTATCTACCACAAGCAGCTGAGTAGCTGTCTTTGGGATGTGATCTGCTTCTTGTATATAAGGAGAAACCTTGGGAATGGTCTCTAGCTTTTGGCACACTTGGACCTTGCATGTAGCC
>NW_006922346.1:574246-575207 GCF_000298275.1 Orycteropus afer afer
AAAAAAAAAATTCCCACAAGAAAAAGTCCTGGCCCTGATAGCTTCACTGGAGAATTTTACCAAACATTCAGGGAAGAATTGACACCTATACTACTCAAGCTATTTCAGAACATAGAGAAAGAAGGAATACTCCCAAAATCATTTTATGAAGCAAGCATACCACTGATACCAAAACCAGGGAAAGACAACACTAAAGAGGAAAACTGCAGACCAATATCCCTCATGAACATAGACGCAAAAATCTTCAATAAAATCTTAGCCAACAGAATCTGACAGCATTAAAAAAAAAAAAAAAATGCTGACTAAGTGGGATTCATACCTGGTATTCAAGGATAGTTCAACATCAGAAAAACCATCAATGCAATCCACCACATAAAAGAAAAGAAGAGAACCACATGATTAAGTCAATTTACACAGGAAAGGCATTTGATAAAATACAACACTCATTCCTGTTCAGAACTCTCAGCAAAATATGGATAGAAGGTAAACTCCTCAACATAATAAAGGACATATATGCAAAACCAATGGCCAATACTATTATTAATGGAGAAAGATGTAAAGCATTCCCCTTATGAACAGAAACCAGACAGTGATGCCCTCTATCATCACACATTTAACATTGTATTGGAAGCCCTAGCCAGGGCATTAGGGCAAGAAAGAAAAATAAAAGGCATCCAAATTGGCAAAGAGGAAGTAAAGTTGTCTCTATTCACAGATGATATGATCTGATACATAGACCACCCAAGAGACTCGGCAAAAAAAAAACTACTGGAACTAATAGATTCAACAAAGTGGCAGGGATACAAGGTCAACACACAAAAATCAGTCGTATTCCTCTACAACAACAAAGAGACCTCTGAAAAAGAAACAAGGGAAATGATACCATTTACAATAGCTACTAAAGAGATAAAATATCTAGGAATAAATTTTACCAGAAACACAAAAGACCTATTGAAAGAAA
>NW_006922346.1:575895-577250 GCF_000298275.1 Orycteropus afer afer
AGAAGAGAAGCTAGATGACTGGGACCTTTCAAAAATTCTTATGCTCATCGAAAGACTTCGTCCAAAGGTAAAAAGAGAACCTACAGATTGGGAGAAAATATTTGCCTATGACATATCTAACAAAGGACTTATCTCCAAAACCTATAGAAAACTTCCACACCTTAATACCAAGAAGACAAAAAATCCAACTCAAAAATGGGCAGGAAACCTGAACAGATACTTCACTAAAGACAATATGCTAGCGGCCTACCAACACATGAGGAATTGCTCATGATTTTAGTCATTAGAGAGATACAAATCAAAACAAGGATGAGATATCATCTCACCCCAGTAATAATAGCAAAGTTCGATAGGACAGAAAATTGCACATGCTGACGAGGTTGCAGAGATTGGAACTCTTATACACTACTAGTGGGATTGTAAAATTATACAACCATTGTGGTCAATGGTGTGGCGTTTTCTTGAAAAACTAAAAATAGAAATACCATTTGACCCACCAATTCCATTATTAGGAATATATCCTAAGAGATGAGAGGCAGGAAATGAACAGACACATGCACGCACCTGTTCATTGCAGCACAATGCATTATAGCAAAGAGATGGAAACAACCTAAATGCCCATCAACAGATGAATAACCAAATTTATGGTATAGTCACACAATGGAATACTATGTTACATTAAAGAACAATGAAGGATATACAAATCATCTCACAATGTGGATGAGCCAGGAGGACATTATGCTGAGAAATAAGTCAATTGCAGAAAGGCAGATATTGTATGACCCCATTACTATAAAAAGACAAGGAAAGGTTTGCTTGAGGAAGGGAACTCACTTTGTAGGTTATCGGGGGGGGAGGGAAAAGGAGGGAATAATTTTGGGCTAGTTGGGGTCCATAGGCTGAGGTGGGTAAGGGGAGGGATGGTATGGAAAGTCTGTGACCATAATAATAACATTGGGGAAAAGGAAGACACCAAACTGTGCACATAAGATATAGATGACAGAGACGAATACCAGTATATCTATGATACTACATTACCATTAACACTAAACACCAGAGTACAGATAAACACATGAACATCTGAGAAGATCACATGGGGATCACTGAACCAGCATATATTATGGACCAAGAAGAGATTCAGCTGAGGCTAATCTTGCACAGATACCAGTGATACAAAATAACCATAATCCTTACAGAAACAACAGAAGACAGACATAGAGCAATCCTTCACAGACAGCCAGACTCTATGGGAGAGAGGTCCAATGGATCTACCAACTCAGAACCATAGTATTGGGTGACACCAGACTCAAATGGAACAAAATACATAAAAATCTTGTTCCACAACCTACTTTGGT
>NW_006922346.1:579490-596198 GCF_000298275.1 Orycteropus afer afer
TAAACGTCCTAGTTGTGATCAATTCCACAAATTAAATTTCAGTTTTCTGTGTCATCTCGGGTGGCACTTAGAAGGACTAAGTAGGACCAGCAACATAAAGTGAAAATTCAGGGTCCCTTGTTCAAATTAGTAAGAATTTCAAGATGGAAACAGCAGAGCATTGAACCAAATGTGACCCCTTTGACACTTCGATTCTCAAGCCAATTTGTTAACCAAGTAAATGAAAAAAACAAGATCACTGGAAATAGTGATGAAATAAAAATACCTAAGATTGCCTGAACTTCCTGGACATCTAGTCAAAACTGAGAATTAATATTTATCCAAGAGCCAAGGCATTATTACATTTTTTAAAAAGTTATCAAATATTTTTAATCTATACCTGCTCTAATTTATGGTATTAAAAATGAGTCTTGGTGGCACAAACATTTAAGTGTTCGGCTGCTAACAAAAAGTTTGAGAATTTGAACAAACCCAGCAGTTCCACAGGAGAAAGTGGCAAACTGGGCAAACTACTCCTATAGAGACTGTGTATTATGGCTATTGAATCATTTCCAACTCATAGAGACTTTATAGGACAAGGGAGAACTACCCCATTTGGTTTCCTAGGCTGTAATCTTTATGGGTGCAGACTGCCAGGTCTTTTCTCCCACAGAGCAAGAGGAGGGTTCAAACTGCCAGCCTTTTGATTAGCACTACTTTCCATAAAGATTACAGCCAAGAAATACCTATAAGACAGTTCTATTCTGTCACGTGGGGTCTCTATGATTCATAATCAGTTTGACACCTAACAAGAACATAGTACTTAAAATTTACTCTGGGATTTTACTTTCACTTGCTTCTTCTTCGGTCTTGAGGGAAATTTACCTCAAATTGCCATACTTTTATACTCATCCTTTTTGTACTTATCAAGTCCAATTATAAAGCTTACTTAGTTATCTGATATGAGAACAAAACATAGTTTTTGAGAAATTATAAATATTTAAAATACTTTGTTGATGACTACTGGATAAATTCCAAAACTACACTCACTGCCATTGAGTCAATGTTGACTCATAGCAACCTCCACTTGTTTTCTAAGGCTGTAAATCTTTTTAAACACACTGCCTCATCTTCCTTGAACAGAGAAGCTGGTGGGTTCAAACCACTGACCTTTTGGATAGCAGCCAAATGCTTTAACCACTGCGCCACCAGAACTACGAAATATTAGATGAGTAAATCCAAATCAGATTCAGTGCCATTATTAGCAAACTGGGGTTGTAAAGTAATGTGAGAATATAACAATCCCATTCATTTATTTTTCACAAGCAGCAATCAATTTCAAATTCTCTGCAGGAATACCCTTTTAAAAATATAAACTTTACACCAGAACAAAGAATCTAATGATAGGGCATAAGGCATACAAATGAATATGCAACACTCAATTAATTTACGCTCTTCAATTTACTATAAGGTTACTTCACTTTGAACATCATCTGAAAGATACTTAGTTACCAAAAACACCAGAAAAATCTTGAGTTAAGGCAAGTCCAAGGACAACTTATTAAGGGACTGGACTATATGAAAGTGCACACCTACAAGTGCATCTCTAGTCAATAGATAATACATATTAGAAAATACTAGTCAACTTTTAAGAACTATTCTTTTCTAATAGCCTAAAATATGTCAACATTTTAAAAAATGTTTATTAAACTATTTAAATGACTTTCCAATTTTATTTTATTTATTATTTTCTTTAAAAATGACCCAAATCACTGTTTGGTCACAGCCAGCTACCCAGAGAGACTGAGTAGTTGAACCTGTGGGCTTGGGACCATAGTTGCAGGGGACATCAAGCTCAATTGGCATAGCATACTACACAAAACATTGTTCTACCTCCTACTTTGGTGAGTAGCGACTGGGATCTTCAAAGCTAGCAAGCTGCCATCTAGATGCAACAATGGGTCTATCCTTGTCCAGAGCAAAGAAGAATGAAGAAAACCAAAATGCATGGAAATAATTAGTCCTACTGACTGATACACCATCTGATCTGCAGCCTATACAACTATGAGACCAGAAGAACTAGATGGTGCCTGCTACCACTGTCATCCACTTGGAAGGGGATCTGTGTAGGAGATCCTTGATAGAGAGGGAGAACAATATCGAAAAATACTCAAAATCATTTGGAGGGAAAAAAAAGGGGGGGGGCAGGTTTGCTGTTCCAATAGAGCCTGGTGGAACCACTGAGACTATGGCCCCTAGCTGCCTTTCAGGTGTGGAATTGAACCCATACCTGTGGTTTCCAGCCAAACAAAAGTCAGGCATATGAGTTGAACATTTACCTGAGGTAGACACACTCTTTGGAGAGAAAAATCATGGGAGAAAGAAGGGCTGCTTATGCACAGGGAGACACCTCAGGAGGCAGGAGTGCATGGAGGGATGGACACAGGAAAGAGGTAACTATGGGGAGGAAGTCAGAGGGGAGCTGTTGTGTTGTCATAAATTGTGGTCAATGTCATGAGACAAAGTGTATGTGAATGGCTGTATGGAGAGTGAATTTGCTCTGTAAATTTTCACCCAAATCACAATAAAAAAAAAAATGATCCAAATAATCATTTATCTTATTATATTAATTTAAAATACATCTACTAAATAATATTGTCAATTGTCTTATATTGTTAAAAAAATACTACAGAAGAGCTGTGCTTATACTTTTTTTTTTTTTTTGTAAATGTGTGTATATCTATAATTACTAACTGAACTTCTTTGAAAGTGGTATTTATTTTATAGCAATACCATTTAGGGAAAATAAATAGATGTGATTCTTTTATTTTAAAAGTGTGGAAAGTAAATTAGCAATGAAATGAATAAACATTAGAAACATATATTTTGCTTACTAAGTAAAAAAAAAAAAGCTCACTGCCGCCAAGTGGATTCGACTCACAGTGACCCCTCCTTGGGTTTCTGAGGTGGTATCTCTACAGATGTAGATTGCTCAATCTTCCTTCCCAGGAGTGCTTGGTGGATTTGAGCCGCCAGCCTTCTGGATAGCAGTCAACTGCCTTCAGCACTACGCCACCAGAACTCGCTGCTTATTAACTAGATGTAGGTTTATTTTATTCCTTTTGACCAACATATCTTTTAAAAAAATAATAATAAAATAAAAAATCACTATACCATGATTAATTTATACCAGTCTCTTACTGAAAGGCAATTAAATTGCTTCCAATTTCTCAGGGGTGTAAACTGCTCCAATACATTCCTTACACACTAAGCTGTTACTCAGTTATGATAATTTGCCAGAAATCAATTGGTAGACCAAAGACCATGAAATTTTACAGCTTTTGATATATATGGGTATAACAAACATTTATGTTTTTCCTCTGTAACTCAAGATTATGCTCACTCATTATCATTTATAATGGACATTTTGCAAGTAAAAATTATATCTTACATTTAATATTTGTTATTTTGTTGTCATTTATAAGTGTGGTCAAATATGTTGCATGTATTGACTAGTTTTTTTGTGTATTTTCTTTTGTAATTAATTATTTAACTTCTATGTTCATTTTCTCTTATCACAAATAAACTTTTCATATTGATTTATAAAATCTCCTAATTTGTTAAATATGTTAAACTAATACTTCACCTGTGATAGTGGCTGCCAATTGTTTTCTTTGTTTTTCATTCTTGCATTTTTCATTTCTGCATTTTCATTTTTGGTGTTTTTTATATTTTCCTAAGAAAAGTATTTGACACCATATTAATCATAATAAAAAGGACCTTTAGTGGTGCTACAGTTAAAGCATTGGGCTGCTAACCAAAAGATTAACAGTTCAAACCCACCAACCACTCCACAGGAGAAAGATGTGGCAGTATTCTGCCATAAAAATTTATAGCCATGGAAACTCTAAGAGGCAGTTCCTATAGAGTAATGATGAGTTGAAATTTACTTGATGGTAGTGAGTTTGGTTGTTTGAATCATAATAAAATAAATATTTTTCAGATAAGCATGGTGTGTGTTTTATATTTCACAAATGTTCTTGTTTTATTGTGGATTAATAATGAATTTATTTTGGTAAAATTATGAAATGAGCATATTACTTTGTTTTTAGACCCAAGTGACTGACAGTTGCCCCAACTGGATATTTGATTCTTTGTTTCGTTTTCTATTAATGTCAAAATTGTTTTGGATAGTAAACTCTTTTTTCTCATTCTTTTATCTTAGTTTTTATCCAGGGACCAATATCATACTGGTTTAATTATTCCAGCCTTATAATGCAAGTTAGTATCAGCCAAAGTAAGTTCTCTGTAAATGTTCTACTCAGAGACAACATGCTGGACTACTCCTTTCCATTTATTCTTCCAAACTACATTGTCAGAAGGAGTCTTTTCTTGATTCTTCTTCTTCTTGTTATAATATAACTTACTCATAGGGTTTTTTTGGCTGTAATACTTACACAATCAGATCACCAAGCCTTTCTTCCATGGGGTCTCTAAATGGGCTCCCTCAATATACCATAAACGAAAAGAACATATCCCATTCTAAAATACTATTTGTGGAAGAGATTTTAAGACTCCACAAAGACAGGATTCAATACAATAACATAATTCTTCCCAAATTAATTAATTTAAGCACACATATAACCAATATCCTAGGGACTATTTTAATGATAACGTAATTCTCATGACACATTCAAAATAAATGAATATGACTTATTTTTTTAATATTTCACAAAAAATGTGTTGAATTTAATACAGGGGTTAAAAAAAGTGAATCATTGGGGAAACAACATTTAGAAAAATGCTCTGAACTTGAACTGCATCTCAATAATTCATCTCAAGTAATTATAAAAACCTCTGTGGTAAATTTATCCAACTATAAGAATTAATTTGTATAACTATTATGTGACTTCAGATATATCACTTGGAAACAGGATTGCACCTATTGAGGCATTTGCTCCTTCTAAGGACAAATTAAAAATTGTCAGAGCTAAAATTACTATAAGATATAAATTATCTGAGGAGGACTCAGAGGTCTAGAGAATTTAAGCAACTTTCCCAAGGGCATACTACTACTTAAGTGCTCTACAGGGAGTAGAAACCAATCCAATAAATCCAGGTGCAATTTCTACTGCACTTTCCAGGTCCTTTCTACTTGATCTTTCATATTATTTTTTCACTGGTTTTACTGCAATCATGCTGAGAATAATTTTTTTTTCCCCTTTTTCCTCACCAAGATAATTCAGTTATAGTTGGGCAAAGAGGGGAGAATTATATGTGATTAAATGCCTCAGGAACTAAGAGAGTGCTATTATAATTACTAGCTAGATATTAAAACATTTCCAAGTGAAAAATAGAACTTTGGGAACTAGAAGGCCAATCTTGAAGAAGTCTGATGAATTTCCTTGAGGAATATACTAAGAAGACATTCCATTGCACTCATATATCAGCAGTGAATTCTTTTAAAATCCACTCTCAGTGTGTTCAAGGGGATCATTTTTCATCAATTATAATATTAACAATTGAAAAACAATTAAATTCTCTTTTATGTATTTCTGAGAACACTGCATAGTTCTTAAAATATTTTGAAAGAATATTTAATCATATAAGAACTTTAAAGAAAACGATTTCCATAAACTATCATTTATTTTTAAAAAGCATACATAAACACATTTATGGATATATCCAGAAATATACAGGAAATAGTTAACCTTGGTAACATCAGTGTATTTCTTGTAGAGTCCTTTTAAGTTTTGTTTTTATCTTTCTGGGGTCAATAATGAACATACATTTTCTGATCATAGTAAAAATAATATATAAAAAGTATTTTCCAGTTGTGTTACATATGCCTAGATAAACACCTTGATAGTGTTTTATATTTGAATAATGTTATAAAGTTTTTTGAGCTTTTTTTTTAAAAAAAAAAAAACCTTACTGCCGCTGAGTCATATCTGACTCATAGAGACCCTTCCTTGGGTTTCTGAGGCAGTATCACTACGGAAGTAGATTAGAATTGAAGAAATAGTCATCTTTGTACAAATGACATTGCCATAGTTCTAGGAACATCAGCTAATGCTTAATTAAGGAATTGAGTAGTTTAGGGGAAATAAATTTATTCTAAGTTGGGAAAACTAGATTAAAATTAAGAGACATGATTTAACAGTATAGTTCAAATATCAGAAAAGTAAAATTTCTCCACTGACTATATAAATGTTTTGATAATTATTTATATTTAAATTCCTGAAAGGGTAGAAAATGGGGCTAAAAAAAAAGCATGAGAAATTCAATGAATGCAGAAAAGCTACATAGTGTGTAATAATAGTGATCATAACTATTAGACCTTGAGTCAATTATCAACTGAAAAGAAAATAAATCAGAAACCTACTGCTCACACAATCTTTGCATGTGTGTGTGTGTGGGGAGGGAGGCTGTTAAAATTCATATGCATGTATGTTAACATAATCCAGACAAGAATTCTCCTAAGGAAAATAATTGCTTCTTTCTTGTATCAATCTCATGTGGTTGTCAGGATAATTAAATGAGGTAATGCATACAAATTCCTTATCAGAGTACCTAGCACATAAGTATTCAGCTTGACACCTTAGGTTATCTCTAATACTTTTAACATTGCTATTATCCCTGTGTATGGGCAGTCATTATACTCTTTTTGTTCAAACTGTATTAATCTTAGCTGTTTCTTGTTCACATGAAAATTGTGGGAGAAGTGTACCGTATAAGATAGCTCCTATCTTTATCCCAATAGATTTTCCTTGTTAAATATTATTTTTTTTGTGCCTAAGATTTCCATAAATCTTTTACTCTGTTGTTCAGTGATACATTTGAGCCTAAGAGAAATCTATGAAGGAAACAGAAAATATGTGTATCTAAGAAGGAAACAGAAATCTAAGAAGGAAACAGAAAATATGTGTATCACTCCACTTGGGCTGAATTTCCTCTATGACAAGAAAATTAAAATTTACAATTCTTTTAAGTACTTGAATTAAAAAAAAAAAAAATGTAGTGCTCATTTTAATTGCTGACCACAAAACTCTCCTATCTAGTTTTTAAGACCTTACATATGAATATGACTACTCCCAACCTCAATAAACTCTTGTCTTTCTAGATGTCTCGCTAAATCCAGTTGAACCCCTGACTTTTCTGCCATGGCCTTCAATCTGTTCAATATGTAATTCCCATTTTCTGCCTAGTGGTTGTATTAAAATATGTGCATAAATTCTTTGACTATCTCCTCCTTTTGAGTGTGGACTGGACTTCTAATTAGTCTAAAACAATGGAAATATAAAAGTGTGAACTTTTGAGGCTCATTCATGACTAAGCTTTCTTTTTTTCTCTTTCTGGATAACATCAGTTAGTCACTGTGTGGTAAGCCAGCTGCCATACCATGAGCTCACATAATTGGCTCTATGGAGAGGCCTACAAGGTACAAAATGTTTTTTGTGTTGTTTGTTTGGCCAACAGCCACCAAGGAGCTAAGGTTTTCTGCCAAG
The DNA here is from genome assembly GCF_000298275.1 of Orycteropus afer afer. NCBI lineage: Eukaryota > Metazoa > Chordata > Mammalia > Tubulidentata > Orycteropodidae > Orycteropus > Orycteropus afer. Next base: position 586,978 of record NW_006922346.1, read on the forward strand.
AACCATGCAATTCCACTTGTAAGAGTCTCCACTAGGCCTAGCCAAACATTCAAATGACTGCAGTGCAGCCCTGGTTGATATCTTGTCTGTAAAGTGATGAGACACCCTGAGCCAAAAATCAATTAACTAAGCTACTTCTGAATTCCTGACTTAAAGAAAATCATAGGTTAATGTTTTTTGTTGTTTTAAGCTACTATGTATTTGAGGTACAGAGAGTCCCTGGGTTATGTATGAGATTCTTTCCTAAGTGTGTCTTTAAGTTAAATTTGTGGGTAAATAGGAACAAGTGCATACTATTCTTACTTAGCCTTACTTTAGTGTAAAAAAAGCTTTGAAGCCTTTGCAATGATTTAAAAGCTGCATGTGCAGCAAATGAAGGTTATTGTGATGAAGACTTCGTTGTGAGTAAGGGTTGGTTCAATTGTTTCAAAAAACAAACTAATCTAAACCCAATGTCATTAAGTCAATTCTGACTCACAGAGACCCTATAGGACATAAGGTTTGCTCCATAAGGTTTCCACAGCTGTAAACCTTTACAGAAGCAGACTGCCTCATCTGTCTCCCACAGAGCAGCTGGTGAGTTCAAACTGCTGAAATTTTGGTTGGCAGTTGAATGACTTAACCACTGCTGCACCAGAGTGCCTTAATTGTTTCAAAGTGAGAGCAAAAATAATATTAAAGGGCAAGTATGAGTTGTCTATAAGTCAGATATTCATAAACCATGCTCTATCTATAATTGTTTACACACTAATTGTTAACTAATCCTTATTTTGGGGCCAAGACAAGGATGCTACCATAGCAAAACCTAAAATGTTAGAGTAGCTTTGAAAGCTAAAAGGATTTTGAAAGGAGTTTGTATAAAAATATGAAGAGCCTTGGGGAAAAAAAATATTTGCTAAATTTGATAAACTTTGAGAAGGCTGTAGGAGATGCTTAAAGGAAAATGTGGAAAATCTTTCTGGAAATTGAAGGAAGAGAGATTTTTCTAATATAGCAGCTGAACATTTAGCATCACTGTCACCTGAAATAATACAGAAAGTAGAAAATAAATGTACTAAACTGTATGATCCACCTAAGGAGACTTCTTGAAAATATGTTAAAAATGGCACCTGGTTTTATCAATTCAATATGAAAGACGTAAGATGAACTAAAGAAAGAAGGAACTATATATTAACTCCAGAAACAGACACACACATATCTATGGTTAATTGGTTTTCGAAAAATATGCCAAGGCAATTCAGTGGCTAAAGAATAGACTTTTCTAAAAATCATGCTGAAACAAATAGACATACATATGAAAAAATAGTGAAACTCTACACATACCTTATATTATCTCCATCGGTTAATGTAGAATGGCTCAGAACTCGAAATGTTACTAGCAGTGATTCAAACGGTTGGGTCATATACTTCTGTTTTTGGTTTTTTAGGAACCAACACACTGCTTTCCTCAATCATTTATCTATCAGCAATGGATAAATGTTCCAATTTTCCCACGTTCTTGCCAACATTTATTATTTTCCTTTTATTTTTTTGTTTCCTTAGCCATCCTAGTGGTACTGAAATGTTATGCCAGTATCGTTTTGATTTACATCTCTCTGATGGCTAATAACATTGAGCATCTTTTCATACATTCCATGGCCATTTTTAAGTTTTCTTTGGTAAAATGTCTATTCATGTCCTTTGCCCAGTTTTGGATAGTGTTGTCTGTATTTTTGTTGTTACATTGTTGAAATTTTATATGTATATTCTGTTATTAGATTCTTGGATATATGGTTTCTGAAGATATTCTCCCAATTAGTACTTTGTCTTTTATGATAGTGTTTTTTGATGAACAAAATTATTTGGTTTTTATGAGGTTTCATTTATTTAGTATGGCATTTGCTGTTCTTGCTTTTGTTATCCTTTCAGGTAATCAACTGCTATAGCTGGACCCAACAGCCTTGCCTCTGCATTTTCTTCTAGGAATTTTCTGGTTTTAGCTTTCACATTTAGGTCTCTAAATCATTTTCAATTTGTTTTTGTGTATGATATGAGGTACGAGTATTGTTTTATTTTTCTTCACATGGAAATCCAATTTTTCCAACCTCATTTATTGAAGAAATTCTTCTTTTCTTATAGAATGAACATAGGACCCTTGTCAGAAATCAGTTGACCATACATGTGTAGGTATATTCTTGGACTCGCAATTCTAATTAATTGGTCTGTATGTCTATTATTTTACCAGTATCAGGCTGTTATTATTACTCCAGCTGTAGAAATATACTCAAGGGGCTTGTAAGTAGAAACACTAACAGACATATTTATACCAATGTCCCTATAAGCACTGTTCCCAACAACCAAAAGTCGAAACAACTTAAATGTCCATAAAAGCATAAGTTTCAAAAAAAATATTGTGTACATGTGCAATGAAATACTACTCAGACAAAAATAAAAAATGAATCCTGAAACATGCTACAGCATAGATGGACCTTGAAGAAATTATGCTGAGTGAAATAAGTCAATCAAAAAAGTATAAATATTATATGACATCACTTATATAAAAATACAAGGACAGGCATATGAACAGAGACCAGACTTTATTAGTTATTACCAGGGGCAGAAGAAAGGGAACAAAACAGTATTATTGCTCTTGGAGCACTGGCTTTCTGTTCATGGTGATGAAAAATTGCATTGATTAAGGGTAAGGGTTGCACAGCCCATTAATATAATTAATGTTGATTAGTTGTTAGCCTGTAAAAGTTGAATTGGCAAATGTTGTATGATGTACATATTTACAACAATAACAAAAGAGTAGCTTCTGAGGATGATTTTACGTAACAAAACTTTAATGGGATTTTTTTGTTGTTGTTGTAATCTGGAGATTTACAGTAATGGTTTCATGGGATATGCTAGTTAATTGGCCTTATGTCCTGTTTAGTGCTTCTGTTCTGCCTTCTAGTTCACTATGTATTGATTGGGGTCTTAAAAGTTTGCAAGTGATTAAGGGAATTTGTTAAAACCAGACCAACTTTACAAGAGATGCTAAAGGGAGTCCTTTGGGCAGAGAAGCAACAACCGCTAACAACAATTGACCATTAACACATATGATGATATAACCCAGAAACCAACCCAGCTATGGAAGTATCCAAAGTAAATAAGCCTACGAGATTGTACACAGGGAACCAGAGACATCAATTGACAAATGAGGACAGCTATAAACCAAAAGGAGGGAAAAAGCTGTCATTACAGAATGTGTTGAATTGGTCCAGATTCTGCTGTGTGTATTCTCAAAAACAACTATGCAAATAAAACAAATTTTAAAATAGTTCTACTGAATATCCAAAATAGTAATCATAAAATAAACATCATGCCACTCTATCTTCACTTTAGTTGTGTGGTTCAACAGAATTTAGGATCTATAGCACATAGGATAATTATGTAAGATCACAAAATGCAGGTTAATTAGACATTCATGACCTAGCCAGGGTGGCACATGTTATGGAGGACACAATTCAATCCATAACACTCACTGAAAGAAGGCAAAGATAGAACCTTCCATTACAGAATAAGAGTGAGACTTTGGATTGAGATTCTGCCTGCTAGCAGATACCTCATGTCCAAGCTACAGGGAACCTACACCAAGTTCAAATCTTTCTCCTAAGACCACTAGTAAAATGTTGTTGTTGGTACGTTCCATCAAGTCAACTCTGACTCATAGCAACTCTGTGTACAACAGAACCAAATACTGCTTGGTCCTGTGCTGTCCTCACAACATTTGCTATACATGAGCCCATTGTTGCAGCCACTGTGTCAATCTATTTTGTTGAGGGTCTTCCCCTATTTGGCTGACTGTCCACTTTATAAAGCATAATATCCTTATCTAGGGAACGATCCCTTCTAACAACATGACTAAAGTAGATGAGACGAAGTCTGGGTATTCAAGCTTCCAAGGAGCACTTTAGCTGCATTTCTTCCAGGACAGATTTGTTCATTCTTCTGACAGTTCATGCCATTATCAGTATTCTTTGCCAGCACTATAATTCAAAAGCATTAACTCTTTTTCTGTCTTCCTTATTTATTGTGCAGTTTTCACATGCCTATGATGTGATCGAAAATACCATGGGTTGGGTTAGGCACACCTTAGTCTTCAAAGTGATGTTCATGGGTACTGAATGTGGATCCAAGTAAAATGAAATCCTTGACAACCTCAATTTTTTCTCCGTTTTTCCTGATACTGCTTCTTGGATCAATGGTGAGGATTTTTGGCTTCTTTTTATTGAGGTATAATCCCTTTGGTTTCTTTTTATTGAGGTATAATCCATACTGATGGCTGTAGTCTTTCATATTCATCAGTATGTGCTTCAAGTCATCTTCATTTTCAGCAAGCAAAGTTGTCTCATCTATATAACATGTTGTTTTTGTTGTTGTTATGTGCCGTCAAGTCAGATCTGACTTGTAGCGACCCCTCCATAGGTTTCTGAGGCGGTATCACTATGGAAGTAGCTTGCCCAACCTTCCTTCCAAGGAGTGGCTGGTGAGTTTGAACCGCCAGACTTCTGGTTAGCACTCAAATGTCTTAGGCACTACACTACCAGAGCTCCCCTGCATATCACAGGATGTTGATAAGACTTCCTCCAATCCCGATGCAATGTTCTTTTTCATACATTCCATCTTCTCAGAATATTTGCTCAGCAAAAAGACTAAATAAGTGTTATGAAAGTATACAACCCTAATACACACCATTGCTGACTTTAAAGCATGCAATAACTTTTTGTTCTTCCTCTATGTACAGGTTCTGCATGAGCACAATTAAATGTTCTGGAATTCCTATGCTTTGCAACATTATCCATAATTTGTAATGATTCACAGTCGAATGCCTTTGCATAGTCTACAAAACACATGTATGCATCTTTCTAGGATTCTCTGCTTTTAGCCAAAATCCATATGATATCAACAATGATATTCCTCATTCCTCATCCTTCCTAAAATTCACTTGAATTTTTAGCAGGTCTGTATTGATGTATCGCTACAAATGTTTTGAGTTATCTTCAGAAAAAAAAAAAAATTACTTTTGTGTGATGTTAAAATATTGTTCAATAATTTCTGCATTCTATTTGATGACTTTCTTTGGAATGGGCAAGATTGTGAATCTCTTCCAATTGTTTGGCCAAATAACTGTCTTCAAAATGTATTGGCATAGATCAATGAGTGCCTCCAGCACTGCATCTGTTTGAAACATTTCCATGGACATTCATCAATATCTATAGCTTTGTTTTTTCTACAGTATGAACTTCTTTCTTTCACGACTATCAGCTCTCAATCATGTGCTACCTCATGAAATGTTTGAAAATTGACCAATTATTTTTGATACAGTACCTATCTATATTCCTTCCATGTTCTTTTGATGCTTCCCACATCATTTAATATTTTGCCCATTGAATTCTTCAATAGTGCAACTCAAGGTTTGAATTTTTTTCTTCAGTTCTTTCAGCTTGAGAAGAGCAAAGTATATTTCTCTTTTGCTTTTCTAACTCCAGGTCTTTGCAAAATTCATTATAATAATTTACTTTATCTCCCTGAGCCACCCTTTCAAATCATCTGTTCAGCTTTTGTACTTCACCATTTCATCCATTCATTTTATCTACTCTACATTCTAGAGAAAATTTCAGAGTCTCCTCTAACCTCCATTTTGGTCTTTCCTTTTTTAGTGTCTTTTTAATGGGCTTTCAGTTTCTTCATGTGTGATGCTCTTTATGTCATCCCACAACTGATTTTGTCATTGCTCATTAACGTTCAATGTATCGAATCTATTCTTGAGATGGTTGGATATACTCAAGCTTGTATTTTGTTTCTCATGGACTTGTTTGAATTTTCTTCAATTTCAATTTGAACTTGCAAATGAGCAATTGATGGCCTATTCCAAAGTACATCACTATTCTTATTCTGACTGATGTTATTGTGCTTCTCCATTGTCTTCTACAAGTATAATCTATTTGATACTTGTGTATTATATTTGGTGAAGTCCATATGTATAGCTGCCATTTACGCTGTTGAGAAAAAAGTATTTGCAGTCTGGTGTCACAGTGCCTAAGGCATTTGACTGCTAACTGGAAGGTGGGCAGTTCAAACCCACCAACCACTCCTCGGAAGGAAGACTGGGCAATCTACTTTCATAGAGATACCACCTTGGAAACTCAAATAGGGACCACTATGAGTTGGAACTGACTTGACATTAGTGAGAATATTTCTCCACACATCATTAAGGGTGACCTGCTTTGAGAATGCAGCTTTTCCTCAGTCATATTTTAAATACTTTTCAACCTGAGGGGCTCATCTTCTGTCACTATATCAGATAATTTTCTGCCGCTTTTCATAAGGTTTTTCACAAGTGGACTGTTACATCCTTCTTCCTAGCCTGTCTTAGTCTAGAAGCTCCACTGAAATGTGTCCACCATAGGATTCTTTGCTGATATTTGAAATTTCAGGGACATAGCTTCCTACATCACAGCACTCAAGTTACAACAGTGTAACAAACTGACAGATGAGTAGTGGAAAAGACAGAGTAAAATTCTTCTGTTTTATCCTCTTCCTCAGCAATATTTTCTCCAACATCATTTTATGATGCTATTCTAAGGCAACAATGCAAAGACATGCTCTGGGAAACATCCTAATCTCCATTTTCTTACTAGTGGAAAAAGTCATGCTAAGAATACATCATCTTTCAAACATTATTTAGGAAAATCTGGGTCTCAGCTAGTTTTTATGTTTCTCAGTATGCACTCTAGTTGCTATTCTTTGACCATGTGTCCACTAGGAACCAAAGTGGGAGACTTGTCATTAATGACAACTTTGAAACTATAAGGGCAACAATTCAAATCATAGATATTCCTCTTATTTTTATAGGCTCAATGTCAGTGTTGATATCTTTAAGAACCACATTTTGAGGATGAGATATGCAATGCTATGTGTTTACCATAGCAAGCATTAAATATTTCCACCTCTTTTCTTGGTTATAAACAAATATAAGCTCTGCTAACAGTCAACTATTTATTGTAAGCTTCTTAGAAGATATGAGTAGGTATGTTATAGCCAGTAGGAAGCGGCAAAAGAATAAAATATCAGGTTTGTTCCATCATATTTGAGGGAAGTACAGTCTAGCTAATGAGGCAAATAAAATTAGTGGAGAATGGGTGTTCACTATTGGAAAGATGTTGTTGTGTGCTATGAGTCCTGACTCATAGTGACTCCTCCTTAGGCTTCCGAGGCAGTATCACTATGGAAGTAGATTACCCTATCTTCCTCTGAGAATTGGCTGGTGGGTTTGAACAACCAGCCTTCTGGTTAGCAGTCAAGTACCTTAGCTGCTACACCACCAGAGCTCCCATTGAGAAGATATTAAATCAGGTTGATTCAGGGTAGTTTGAGTGGTGAATTTTGAGCAGTAGGTTGGAAACATAGGAGATTGGGTAATAAAGAACTCAAATTTGGACTTCTATCATTAACCAGAAGAGAGATGTTTCCATAAACAGGGATGAAAATCTAAAACCATTCTCACCAACAAAGCTATGGAAAACTAAGAACCTCTGAAATTCTGAGAACAGATTGCCTACATTATGAATAATTATTTCTAAGAGAAACACAGTGATTTCACTGCCAATATTGCAATATCTATGGGCATAGTTATCTACAGCAACTTCCTTGCATGTGATGAAATTCTCAGACATAGAAGCAGAACCAGAAGTGAACTTCATCAGTGATTGTGAGTTTTATACCATACTCCAGAGAAATGTTTGCTAGAAACAGCCTCATTATGAGAGGTGTTGAAAAATTTGTCTCATCCTCAATGTTTTAGTTTTCAGCATCTGAGCATGGAGCTGCAAACTGTGTTTCAAGTAGAAGAGCAAACAGCAGTTTCCCAGGTACTGACAATCTAGTCCTTGGACTGGTGATATTCAAACATGCAAAGACTTGATGGGTCTTCTCAGTTTAGGAGAGCCCAAAAGGTAGCAACAGAAATCTCTCAACAATTACTAAGTATATTACTTAAAGGGGAAAAACTAATTATTCCAACTTTTTTTTTTTTTTTTTCAAATTTCCAAGGTATTTTTGGGTATGTTAAGTTGTTGTTGTTGTTGTTTGCCGTCGAGTCGGCCCCGACTCATAGCGACCCCTCCTTGGGTTTCCGAGGCAGTATCACTATGGAACTAGGATTGCCCAAACTTCCTTCTTGTTAAGTTGTAGGTGAAAATATTTTAGTGACTGAGCTGTCGATGCAGTCTATTCTTTGTGCTAAGCCTTACTTTGTGAAATATATCTTGACTATTAATTTTTTTTTTTCTAAGATAATCACCTTTGTTTGTGTGGATACATAATGCATAATGTAATCTGAGGATAGGTCAGTATTTGGTTACTAGATGTTAAACACTGTCTTTGTAAATTTAAATTGTGCCATTAAAACAAATAAGAAGTTAGTGATTAAACATCTCACTTTGAATGCATAGTTGCTCACTGTGTGATCTGCCACACGTTACATATTCTGTGTGATCATTACTCTTTGTAAAATTGACTTGAAATAGCCACAGCTCTGTTTTGAGAATTTTTCATATAAATAATCTACAAAAAGTATTTAACATTATTTATAATATGTGATAGACATTCAGGACATCTTACTTCCTTCCTGCTTGTCTCTTTTCTATGGAAATTTTCTGATAAACTAAAATAATTCTCAGTCATTTGTTGATACCTTAGCACTCTTATCTCTTAATGTCAACTTATATTTGGTTTAATAGTGCATTAACTCCAGAAATTTTACAGGACTATATGTTCCACTATTGCAAGTGCTGCTGCATTCTTCAAGTTTCACACAATTCCAGATTTGAGGACTAATTTTGAATTTAGGCAAAAGGTAATATTCTGAGATACAACAGCAAATAAATATAGCTGCTACTTGAGCATCCTCCTTGTGTTCCAGTTTTTATAACTGAGTTTCTGCATTTCTACCTTTTCCAAAGTAGGCTCACCAGCCTGCTTGGTAAAATGTCAATTTGTCTTGTCTCATTGTGTCATGTCTTTCTTTTGCTAACTTGTTCCATATAGTCTGCATTTCTAATCATCATCCTAGATATTAAACTTGACATTTTCTATTCTCCTCCCTTTACAATTGGATTAATTAATGACTTAATAAGGAATTACATAAAGAAAAATCTTTTATTTACTTATTTTTTAATCCAAATACTAGCATC